>NW_010253058.1:0-12087 GCF_000690775.1 Eurypyga helias | reverse complement strand
AGCCCCAGGAGTAAACACGGGGCTTCTCCGGCCGAGTGCGCAGTGTGGTGACCGGCACTCGCCTCGCTGACTGATCGCACCGGAGGGATATTTCGGGAGGCTCCTGTGGGTAAGGTCATTTTATCCAGGCAAAAGCCCGGCATTGCTAAACTTGGTGGCGTGTGATTGAAATGGGTACTTTCGGGATTGCTGCATTACCCTCACGCGAGGGGCTCCAGCCCTTATTGGCAGTTGAGTGGAATAACTGCAGTAGGTCTTCTGGTGAGTGCTTTTTGCGATACATAAAAAAGAAAATAATAATAAAAATCGCCTCCTCCCTCTCTATTCTTGGACCTTCTGGATTTGGGAGAGTACCGTAAAAGCAAGGAGTCTTTCATTTTCTCTCTTTACCCCCCCCGGTTGTAATATTTTTGACTGGAAAGGGTATGTGATAGTAAAGAAGCTCTCCCTCCGTGATGGAATCTATTTTAAGATGAGATCGGATCCCATCCGCTGGTTAAAACAAATGTTTCCAACTCCGTGCAGCATTCTGCTGCATTTCATAGCTGCAATGGAGGCAGAGAAATCCTGCTTTTCAAGTTGTTAAACTTTAAGGTGGTGATCCTTATTAATCGTCGTACAGTGCTCTGGTGCTAAGGGGGTTAAATGCCACTGGTAATTTGGGATTACAACTCTTCCTGCAAATCCTGCAAGGAAATGATAAACTGAGGTTGGTAAGGAAAAAAAAAATCTCATTTTAACAGTAGAGAAATAGCATAAATGTCACTAGCCTGAAAATCTCTCATCCACCTGCTCTTAGAAAATATTTTTTTCACCCAATAACTTACCTACAGAAACCTCAGACCACGTGTATGGGAGTTCAGGATTTGCAAACAGAGATGTTATCTTCGGTATTTCATGCATATATGCATCTGGCTGAGGGACCGAGTGTGAATTAATTCCTCTGTTAGTTGTGGTGTGAAGCGAGACAGGGAGAAAAAGGAGAGAAAAGATCGTCGGCTTAAGAGCAGAAGCGAGCAAGGGAAGCACTTCAGCCTATAAAGATTTAAAAGCATCCAAGCAGTGCACATTGGTAATCTTCCTCTGCAAAATCAGTTCTGATAGAGGGAATGGGGGAAGGATGAGGGAATCGATAGTGATGACGTTGTGCAGTGCGATGCACTGCAATGCTAAAGTTATAGTGTGTGTGCGAAAATGTATACCCTTATGTACTGCTGGTGGGTTCATGCATAATGGATGGAAGGAGATATGCAGATCTCTCTGTAGGAAGATGGATGTATTTGTGTGAAGACGGCGATTATGTAACTTGATTACATCAGTGGCATCAGTCGCCGATAGTGGAATAATATGCTCATGTAGCGTATCGATCACTTAGGTTAACTTTGTAGCGCTCCGGCAGCAGGGGATGGAGACCTGGGCAGAGCAGGGGAGGTCTTAGCTCAGCTCCTGACAAGGGGTTTGCCTCTTGCCGGCTGCCTTTGGCATCAGTGTGCTGCTGGCAGAGTTTCCCCGGGACAGGGAGCTGAGGAAGGAGGAGGCTGCCTAGTTGCTCATTCAGCCACACCCGCCGGGAGGGCTCCAGAGAAGCCCCTGCAAGGCTGCACAATGGTCCCATTGAGCAGATCCGCCCGCGCGCTCCTTGGCAAGGTCACACGGTAACCTGGGACTTCAGCGCGTGGCAACAGCTGAGCGGAGGAGGGCCAAAACTGAAATTAAAATTGATCCTCCCCCAGCCCTTGCCGTCGCTTACCTCCAGAGACGTTGTTCTGCTGACCCCTCTGCCAGCGCTCAAGGCAGAGCTGGTGCTGTTTTGGCCTGAGTGTGTGCGGCGCTTAACACAGAGAGCGTTGCCTCTCCGTGTGTGCCGTGACTGCCTCACAGCTTTAGCTGTGTGCTGCTTCAGTATCTTAGAGTACAGCACGACTGACTTCAGAAAAAAAGTGTTGCCAGATATAACAGCCTAATCTACCTGTTCTATTTAGAGAAAGCCTAAAAGGTGGTCCATTAACACATTTCAGGCATCTCAGAAGTGAGTAGGTGAAGAGTAAAGGTGTGACAGGAGTCCCATCGGCTTAGCTCAGATGGAATTTTTTAGGGAATTGTCCACCAGATAGTAGTATCAGGATGTACTTTACTTTAATATCCCTTTTAGAATCATAAATCTCTATTCCTGTCTGTTCAGGGGAGAGGGAGAGGTTGTTGAAGAGTACTCCTTGAAGACAGATAAGCTTGCAAAGGCACTGCTGAGGCCCATACCTGTAATGGATGCATTTTCTGAAAAAATATAAGCCTGATGAAATCTTAACTCAGCTGAAATGAGTGATCTTATCATTCCTGGCCTGTGTCCTTCCCCACTTCACTCTGAATTCATTCCAGCAGAATTTCACCAAAATACTTGTCAGTTAAGAAGAGGTGAAGGCAGAGTGTGTTTTACATTTCTTGATAAACATGATCATCACATACCTACTAGATTTAATCCACCATCAAACTCACAGTAATTTCACCATGGAACCAGCCTGAAAAATCATTTTTTCCTCTGCTTTCTGAAAACATCAGTATTTTAAAGTTGATTCACCATTAGTTCATGACTGTTTTCATATTTCTTGAGGATAAGTCCAGTTAAGCACTAATAAATCCTGCTAATGTTGTTTAGAGTTTGACATTCATAGAGTATACCGAGTAAATTGGAAAAAAAGGGTATGAAGTTAACTCTGTTTCTATCCTTCAGGGGTCAGAATAACACTATGGCAACTCCTCTGCTCTGCTACAGCTCTTGTGATTTTCAGAAATGTCCATGGCATACTCCGTTCTGCCGCACATGATTACAGGCATGCCTTTTCCATTTAATTCCTTGCCGGACTTTTGTGGCACACAGGCTACCCACCTGTACCACCCATCTGAGAGGAAAGCAGATTGTCTACAGAAAGCGTTGGAAAACTGGTGCTGTGAAAGAGTAGGCATTGACAGTGTGGGAATATATCACATGGTACATGTGAACTGGCATGCAGCATGGAAGGATTTGCACATTCAGGGTAATAGAGAGGGATAAGCAACCAAGTTTTATTTATAGATTAATTTCATTGTTGTGGTTAGCAATACCCACTCGGTAAAAGCGGAGGGTTTCAGCTCCAATGCAATATCCCTTCACTTTGCACCAAATATAGCTTCTTTGAGAGGAAACTTTCCTTGCTGAAGTGAAACTGTAAATCACTCGGACAAATGAAGAGAAAATGTGAAGAGAAATATTTACATAAAACATTCCCAGGCTCCAAATCTCAGACCACTGAAAGCAGTGAGAGTTTTGCCACCCACTCTTCGCTAGCGCTGGAAAGCCGGCTTTTAAAGAAAACAGCAGTGCATGAAGAATAATTTCAGTGCCTCCCTCTGAAAGAGCAGGCTTCTGAATGTCGTTATCACTGAAGACAGTAGACTTGTTTTACTGCTGATAGGAAAATTTGAAACATACAGGGCAGATCTTAATGAACCTTTTCTACTGTTCAGTGATACTCTTGTAATGTATTCAGAGTACTTTCTGTGGCTATTATGTCAAACCCATGTATTGGGAAACAAAGCAAAAATGGATAACCGGCTGAGGTTTTAATTCAGTATATTTGCACTTACAGGGAAGTGTTTGCATATACTTCTGTGTTTCATAACAGCTATGATCTTTAGCAGCTGGGAATCTTCTTATTTTTACAGTGCACCCTGCATGATAATATACGGCACTTGAAATATCCAAGCTCTGATTAATTTGATTAAAAACTAGCAACTTATCTAGTGGTGCTCAAGTTGTAAAGTTTAATTACAGCGGCACCATTTGCACAGCTATAGATAAGGTTGTGTCAGCATTTCTACTATAAACCTCTATCTTGTTGCCATCCCTTGTGTCAAGGGTCCATGAAATAAGAAGAGTTTACAGTGCAGACCATAACGGCTGTTTTGGATTACCGTCATGGCCTGCCAGGTCAGTAATCCATGTGTTTCTTTAAGTCTTTCCATGCACATCTACAGCAGCACCAAAGCATCCATTATGCTCTATCAGTTCAAGTGTGTGCTTGTTTTATTATTTAAAATGTAATTAAATATGAGATGATGGACCACAGTGACTCAGGAGGGATCATTTAACCCATCATTTTTCATGCACGTTCATATTGTTTTCATATTCTTAAAACAAAAGCAGATCAAATGCAGCAATGAATTTTACTTGTGATAGCTTAAAATTAATGCACATTTGGAAGAAAGCTCTCTTGAGGGCGGGGAGGGGGAAGAATGAAGATGAAAGGTTGTGTTTTTTAATGCTAATATGCAAGCTTTTATGTTCCTCTGAGGTAGTCACATAGGGAACTTCATTCTGTTGCAGAAGAGGAAAATCCTGTGCTATTTGCCAAAGCTATGTAACATCAGGGCAAGTAAATCAGGTAGTGCTGGTTCTCTGTTTTAATGTGGGTACTCTGTTTTTCTAGATCTCACTGTACCTGTGTATTATGGGCAGTCCTGGGTCATTTCATGGTGTTATACAGCACACTATTTATGCCTCAATAACTAGGTCTGAACAAATGAACCAAGGACCATCAGTCTTACTGCTTTCTGTGCTTAGAAATTTCACATTTATAGGAACAGCACACAGACAGACAATGATCGTAGCATCAACTGCAGCAATTACCCACACAGATTTTTTTTTGACTGGGGATGAAGAAGGAGGAAGAGGGAAAAGGAAAAAAATTAGATTTTTGCCAATGCAACAGATATTATTTGCATTTTATTTTTAGTTTTTGGCGTAGTTTAGGAAGTGCTCAGTGTACCTTCTGAAAAGAAACACGGAAACCTAATTAATGCATTGAGAAGACTGATACAAACTATACAAATCTATACAATCAAGCAGGCAGACAAGGCGTAGGGTAGTACTGCTTTGCGATTGGATGGCTAGTGGTGTCAGAAAGTTTTCTGTTCTCTGGTCATTCACAGCTGTCCTCAATGAATAGTGCATTGTAAAAGAGGAAGAAGATGGAGAATAGCAGAATGGGTTAAAAAAAGGGGCAGAAAAGGGCATAAATATACAGACATTGGTGATGTGGCTCCTGTCTTTTCAGAAATGGGTTGTATTTCTATATCCTTTTTGTCTGTTCTTCACTAATGAGACCCAGATGCTTAAAGTTCCTGGTGTTCCCAACTCCCATGGCTCTAATTTTTTTTTGAATTCTTAAACTTTTCAGTGCAAGGGCCATCACCTTTTTGTTTTCATGCATGTTTCCAGTCACACAATGAGACTGTGATCTCTCAGTTGAAGTAGCTTGAAGTGTTTCTCCATAAAATCATAAACTAGTGGCATGAGAGAAAGAATATTTCCTGTTGGCTATTTTAGAAAAGACAGGTATTTTACACAAATCAAATTTTCCTCTGACAAAGCACAAACCGTTGGAATTTCCAGCAAAAATCTCACAGCAGTCTTACAAGACGGCCTCTTATAAAGCTCGTGCAACTGCCGCGTAAAACCTCGATATCTTAGTTTCATCTATTACATTCCACTTAGTAATTTGTGCTTGGACTATCAGTAGCAATTTCAGTAAACTCAATCCCAGCCAAAAGTTTAGACTGTTTAAAGGAAAATGCAGTCATAGTAACATTGCACAGGGAGAGGCTTCTGCTGGTCGGGTTAGGAATGAATTTAAGCTATAGTGTCCTGCCTGGGTTCCCAGACAAGTTCCCTCAGACTGAGAATCGCTGTGCCTGGCTGGTGTAAGGGACCTGGGCGTACATTTGTTCCTGCCTGCATCATTTAGCCGTGTATCTCTACTGGATTTGACTTTGAGCTCAGAGGATCATATGCCTCAAGGATAATTCCTACACCAAGAAGATCTGTTGGCATGATGGAAACCTTGGGATGGAGCCATCATGTCTGCAGAGATGTGTTTGGCCGGGGTGGTTTTGTGTGGCACTGATCCCTGGCAACAGTTTTAGCCTTGTGTCTGTCAGGTTGCTGTTCAGTGCACAGAATTTCAGGATGGCAGCAGAACACAGCTGTTACCATATAGCACCTCGGAATTCCTGCATCCTCGATTTCTCTTCAATGCTTTCTGGCTGTCTCCTCCCAGATTTAAACTTTTTTTTCAGGAAATCTTACCTTTGCTCATTTTAGAATAACATAACTGGAAATGCATGGCATTTCCTTTATGCATGTTGTGTGCATGATGGAGATGTGTGTGTATGACTATGTATCAATCTATCAATAAGATCTGCATGTTTATTACATGTAGAGTTTATTTTATTCAACATCTCTTACAAAAAAGAAAAGGTTCTGTCAGCTTCCTACTAGACATTTCTTTGGGGGTTCCCACAGCTGAAGTTGGTGTGCTTACACACATTGTTAGATCAGGTTCAGTGATTCTCAGTGTCTCTCTGTACATATATATATATATATTTAATTATGTACACACACATATGCCTACTTATGTGTATGCATACATATGCATTTACTCACATACACAGAGGAAGACTGAGAGCAAGCCATAAAAAGGAAAATGTACTCTAGTTATTTCTTATGCTAAATGTAGGAAAGACAATTCACAATTGTAGAAAACACAATTCAGATATACCATGAGATGGTAGCTGTTTTCAAGGGTTGATTTGGTATTACTGTATGTTTTAATGAGCTGTAGAGGCAGCTCATTTGAAGACAACACAAATTTATTTTGGAATACCAAAACTATGACATACTTCGAAGGGACTGCCAAAGATCACCAGTCAGGGCTATATCATATAATCTGTAATTTTAGAAGTATACACGGTATATACTTTGGAAGGTACAGTCTGAATTATTCCTGTGTAACTCTCCAACAGAGTAACCAATACTATTGAAAATCTCTTGTCCATTATGTTGGAAAAGCTTGATCAGAGTATCTGCTCAGTTCATAGCAGAAGAAAGCTATATATATTAAAAAGGGAATTCAAAACTTTGTTTAATATTTCTTGTGTAACACTTGCTTTACCAACTGTTGACTCTCATACTCAATATGAGTAATATATCTGCCTTTGATCACTTCTTATCCAGAAAGCTGTTAAGGTAAGATGAAGGGACAGAGAAGGTAGTGTAAGGGTGAATAGTGGGGAATACTGAGGGCTATTGAAAGATACTTTGGGTTCTCTTACATATTGGTTTCATGATGACCAATAAAATTAAACTGTGACAAATCTAAAATGAGTAAAGAAAAGCACTCCTTTACATAGTCCATTCAAATTCTTTGTCTCTTGTTGGCAAGGGTACAGTGAAGAAAAAGGTCTAGTAGGGTAGAACAGCTAGAGTGAGTCCATGAATAAAAACAAAATTTTAAAATTATGCATTGTAAGAGATAGTTAGATAAGAAGGCTGTCAACTTCTGTACCCCAAGGACCACCTGCTTACTTCCAGTTACAGTGTAATGAATGGATGTATGTGTCTGTGACTTCTGAAGTGTTAAAGGATGCTTCTTGCAAAGGATTTGCTACTGGCTTCCCTTGGAGGTCTGCTGTTTGACTAGGTGTTCCTGTGACCATAGTTTTTCACTGCCTATTCAGTTTACAAATCTGGCAACTGTGGTACTGCTTAATACAGACTATCAGTGCTGACTAGGCAACCTAATTTGGCTGTTTAAGTTCTCATTACTAAAGTTCCAAAACCTGAAGGAAATGGAAAGATGCCCACTGCACTCAGATTTGTATCAATCTCCAGCTGTATTATCTAACTTCCTCATTTGTGTTCGTTTCTGTGGAAAAAACTCATGCTGCTTCTTATGTTTAATAGTTAACATTGAATAGAAAACAGAAATCTTGTAAACTTTAATAGAATTCATTAAAGCTTCACTATGTTATTGACAGCATAAGCAGTTCCATCAATTTTCATCATTAAAAGATATGCAACCCTCATATTTAATTTCTTTGTGGAAAGGAATGTCTAGATTCTTGAAAGGATCTTAGGCCATCAGTGGTGTCCAATGCTTTCAGTTGCTATGATGGGAAAATCA
Organism: Eurypyga helias; assembly: GCF_000690775.1. Lineage (NCBI taxonomy): Eukaryota > Metazoa > Chordata > Aves > Eurypygiformes > Eurypygidae > Eurypyga > Eurypyga helias. Next base: position 4,090 of record NW_010253058.1, on the reverse strand, counting down.
TAAAGCCCTTTCAAAATAACCACTAAAAATAAATGCAGTGCTGGTGTTCATTCTGAGCTAGTTCTTTCTAAGAATTTGGCAGGTTAATCAAATCATAGATATGTTTTGATCTTAGTTAGATTAACATATCCTCCTTCCTATTGCCTCTTTAGTGCTTTGTAATGTATAAAGGACAATCACATGCTTCAGTGGACAGACACTGTACATCTGTTTATGGCTGTTCACATACAAGTGACCTTACTTAATTAGCATTTTCTTGGTATTGTGTCCATTTGTAGTAGCACTTAATGCTTACGACTTCCATATTAGCTGATGTAATGTATGTCTTTCATTTCTTAGACATTCTAAAATTAGTTTTGCAGGTTTGGAACAAAGAGGGTAGAAATAATTAGGTTAGGGAACAAAGAAAGACGGGTTTCCACAAAGACTCACAAAACTTGAGGCTCTGTCTGTCATTACTGACGGGAAATGTGCTTCCAGAGGCAACTTATGGATGGATGCTAACTTTAGGATCACTGGTGTCACTTTTTTCTTTTCTGAATATTTCTGGTAGGAACAAAGACGCAAGTCCATAGCAATCAATTTTGAATACTTCAACATAAGACAAAAGTACAGATGATTGACATTTAATTACAGGTACTGCTTTACTATTTTTCCAGGACTGTTGATATTTAATAAAATTAATTCAAAGGTATTGGACCTCCAAAGCTTGAAATTGGTCCCTGTCACTAGATCCAAATATTTCTTCTTTGTAAGAATTTACTAAATTTAGCTATGCTTCAGTTTTGTCTCTAAACTCTGGAAGACGAAAACACCTCCTGCTTTCTTGTCTTTTTAAGTGTTTCATCTGCTTAGAATATCAATTCTTTGTTTAAGATTTCTATTTTATTATAAATGGAATAGGGCTAGAGGAAGACTTGATGTCAATTTCTTCCCCCTACCTCAGTGGAAATTCAATTTTCTGCCAGCCCTTGAAAATCATGGAAAGTATTTGCTCTCCTCCAGAAAAAAAGTACTTTCCATGTTGGGTAGGGGGTTTTTCTTTTCTTCTTTTTTTTTTTTAATATTTAGTACTTAGATTTTGGGAGGATTGAATCAAAAGAGGACATTTTATGCATAAAATTTTAATGAAAACATTATCTTTTCTGTAGAAAAATAATCAGGGAGGATAATTTGAGAGTAGTTAATGCAAGTTCTTAGCAGTACAGGACTCTGAGCTAAGGTCTTTAGATGCTGAATAATACAAATATGAAAATAGTACTGTGAGTCATACTACTGGGGGTGGCTAGGTCAGCTGCCCGTTTCCTAAATGCTAATCAGTCTTTTTAATTTAAGGTTACATTACTATTCATCTTCTTTTTCCATGTTGCCTGAAGTAATTATATAAAATATGGATGGGCATCTATCAAAGGAAGCTTGTGTTTTTCTTTTTTTCCAGGGTTCAGGTGTAACCCACCTTGTCAACAGAACATAAATATTAATAGTAATAGGTCTCTCTGTTTTTGATGCTGAATGTTGACCCCATGTTTGCTCCTATTCATCAAATCTTAATCCACTGCCTGGGTACCACTGCCTGGGTAGTTGCTGAAAAGACTTGCGTCGGTCTCAGCGTGTAGTGAATTACATTTGTGAACCTTAAAATCTTAGCAGCAAGTTTCTCTTATTTCATGTGGAGCATTTGCCTGTGGGTGCATGGCCATCACCTGTATGTGTGATCTGTGTATGTATGATATATATGTATGTGTGCTCACGGGTACTGCCTTTGTGAAGAGTAGCTCTCCAAGGGGATGCTGAAGCAGAGCAGTTCCCGGTTCGCGGGGTGATAATCCCAGAGGCGAGGAGATCTTGGCTTTCAGACACAAGACCTCTGCCCTTTGGTTTATGTCCTGTTACTGGAAGTGACAGGCCGTGCTCAGTGCCATCCTTTGGGCTAACTCCAGCTGGCAGCTTTTGCCTGTGACTGAACCACAGAACTCAGGGGTTATGCCGGCAGCGTTTCCCACATCACAGCCAGACCCAGGAACATGCCTGGCTGGTGGGCTCTGCACCCTGCTGGCACAACCTACTGGATGGAGACCTACGGTCTTCATAGCTTTTTTTAATACAAGGCATTTTTGTCTGCTCTGAAGATACTAGTGTTTGCTGATTGGGAATAATATAAAGTGAAGCAGGGGTAAACTGATTTCACACAGAAACTGCTGTCAGAGCTCTGCGTTGCATCAAGAATAAGCTTAGAGTAACTCCAGTGAAGCTGTTTCATTCGGCTTGCCAGACTGAGTCCAATATGAACCTTCAACATAGATATTATTGCATTAATTTTAATGAATAAAGATCACAGACACATTACTTATTTAATTAACGTAGCAAAACCCATTGTCAGCAAGCAAAGAAGTTATATTGTACAGCCACTCTAATGCAATCACAAGAGTATACTTTATGGCTGTGAGAATATAATTTTCTTGTTAAAAACCTTTGATGTTTTTTTAAATATATAAGAATACAGGAAATCTGTAAATAAGGTTTGCCAGCCACCTCAAATGCCTCCTGTAGAAAGGAATCTTTTAGCTTTAATCTGTGGGTATTTTGACAGCTTTCAAACAATGCTGATGTATGTATACATGCACATATATAAGCAGAGATATTCGTGTATATACGTGTCTTTTACTATAAAATCATAGGTGTTAATATTGAAAAATACAACTGTAATGACAATTTTCATATGCTACCTTTACCATTTCTTTTATCTTTGTATTCACACAGTTAAGGGCTGTTTAACTACAAGACTTTCACGTTTCTTGTGATTTCCTGCCTGGTCCAACTCACTGCTAGACAGAAAATGCTCCTTTAATTTGTACTCACGGAATTCAAGAGCCCTGAATTGGACATTGCAATACTTTACTGTGACCTACTGCACAGAGTCTCGCCTGAGTGTCTAGTTTAGACCTACATGTGTTTTTCCATCTGAACTCCTTCGTGCATTAACCACATGAGCTGGTTCAAAGTTTCTGAAAGTCAGGGAGTCAAGAGGCCACCAGTCAGCTGAATGACAGGATCTTGACATGTGCAAGATCAGCTGCTGGCTCTGTGTTAGTCCTGAATTCATAACTCAGAGGGCGTCTGTGTTGCGTAAAATAGGGGAAGCTGTGGGCAGTGTATCTCAGACATTGGCAGGAACCGTTTGCCATGTAGAAGGGTTTAGACTACAGTAGGAGTCATGATTTTAACACATATTTTGGTGTGCTTAATCCCACACTGACACAGACTATGAAAACCATTGCTTGAAAGCAATACATAGTTAGGCTGTGGCTTATCTAATCATGAAACCTGAACATGACAACGGAAATGTAAATATAATGTAGTCCAAAGTGTATCAGGTTGTATCAGTGCCACCTGAAACACGGAAATAAGTGCATTTATTGTTTGTTTGGCAGCAACTCCGATTCTACAATCCTTGCTTTTATTATTATTTTTGGTGCTGTGATTTTAACCTCACAGAGTGCTCTCAAATAAGCTTTGTTGTGATGAATGAGGATGACTGAATTTTCAACCAGAGACAGTTTCCTATAGCATTATCTTGTTTTTGGTTATGGGTTTGTTGTTTTTTTTGTGGGTTTTTTTTTTTTTCTTTGTACCAAAATTGACACAATATTCTTAGCTTACAAAGGAATTAAAAATTTTTTTTTCTTTTACTGAAAACTTATTTTCTAAAGGTTATTTCAGGATAGAGGAAAAATAGTCAAGTAAGACTATGTTCGAATAACACTGCTTTTTTTACACCCACAAAATTTTGATTTTGTTTTAAGGATTCTGTATTGAGACTTAAAAAAAACCCAAAACCTAAACACAAAAAAAATCTCTGAAGACAAGGGAAAGGGGCATTCCAAAGAAGATGAGGGTTTTTTTGTTAGTAAATTTGAAATTAAATTTAGATACATGTTAAGTCCATAACTTATTTTAAAGTGCAAATTGTCTTTCTGCTCATCTTAGAGGGCAGAACATCCCTCTTACTATTTAAAGCTTATTTTTATAAAATAAAATAAGACAAAAAGAATAAAAAATAAAACAAAAATAAAATAAAACAAAATAAAAT
>NW_010253057.1:0-38725 GCF_000690775.1 Eurypyga helias | reverse complement strand
GTTGTGGGTTTTTTTGTTGTTGTTGCTGAAATTAAGGAGGGAATGACTTTTCGCGTGGGTCCTGCTGCACGGTGTTTCGGGCCGTGGCGTTCGCCGCGCCATCCCTCCCCCCCGAATTGGGTCCGGGGCGCGGGTGGGACATTTTAAAACGTAAATAAGGTGTCACCGCAGGGGAGCATCGGGAGGTGCTTGCGATTTGCGGGTTCCCCGGGGGATTTCAAACTCCTGCTCCGGATAACTCCACGAGAAGTGACGGCATTTATTATTAATCTTTAAAAACCTCAGCCCGGCAGCACCCACAGCCCCCGCCGAAGGGGGATGGGGGCGTTCAGAGGGTGTTTTTTGCCATGAGCAATCCAGCCCCTGTGTCCGACACTAGGAAAAGGGACCTGTTAGCATAAGGTTTTATTTTGCTCCTAAATCTTTTACCCTGGCGGGTGAAGTGGTTCGGGCGAACGACTTGACAGCCTGGCTGCTCCGTTTTGGATTCTTCCTTCTTTTCCCTTTAACGTGCCCTAATACTTTAGTGAAGAACCGTTAGTCAGAATAACATTTTCCAGCCTTCCTTTGTGTCAGTTGCAGTCAGTTTCTTCTCCTGTTTGGGTCCTTTTATGCAGCAACAGACAAAAGAAACATTAAAAATTAATGATTATACTCCTCAAGAGTCTGTAGACTGAAGGGGTGGTTGCAAGTAGTCTATTTTAAGTGGGTTTGAATTCCATTTTTACAAAAAAGAAAAGGTTGTCTTTTAAAAAACCCAGACTCCGATACTTAAATGCTAAAAATCCTACATACTTCCTCTTTCAAGTAGCTGTCCTTAATCACCTTGTCCATATTAGGGGCCATTCTGAAGTTTATATAAATTTTAAAAATTTCTTCCTAGTGTTAACTAAATAAACCCATAAATCCATTAACATGAGGTAGTATTACTATTAAAAAAAAGGTGAAAAGTGGTGAATGTTTTATTTTGTTTAGCTGGAAGAGTGGAATTACACCAGTCGTTTTCTTTTTAAAGTTCTTGTGCCTAAGCAGCGTGCCATAGTTTTGTGTGTTATTGCATGTCCCGTAAGATTTCAGAAACTAAGCAAAATGCTTCTCAGGCTGGAAGTAAAATCATAAGAATATTTGAGAAGTAAGAAAGTTTTGTTGGTCTGGAAAAAGATGTACGTTTGAGTATGCAAATGTAGGGTTTGTGCTATTAAAAGAATTCCCTGGTCCGTGAGGTTTATCCAGACTGGGGCTTTGCTGGCTGCAGCCCCCTGTAAATGCAGGGGCTGCTGCAGCCACATAGGACCACACCAGGGCAGGAATTGCTGTGCAACAGCTTGCAGGTGGGCCAAGAGCCAGTGTGATTCTTTGCTGGTGTTTCGGCAGAAATATCCCATGGGGACTCCTTCCAGACTTGCACGCTCCATGTAAGGAACCCGGAGGTGACTGCTGTTAGAAATGGGGTGGTGGATTGCTGATGCAGCTGGCATTTGCCCTCCACTTTGCTCTCCCTCCGCCCCGAGCTGAAGATCGGTATCTTCAAGCCTGACGTCAAATCTTGTTCAGTTTTCTGGATTTATTTGACTGGAACACGAGTTGTTGGAAGACGTTTTGTGGTTAGCAAACAGCTGACGAATGTGGAAAAGTGTCTTAGTTTTCTCATGCTTCCTGAGTAATCCCAAAAGGAGTTTCACCCTCATGTAGTTTTCTTAAGATATTGGAACACTTCTCTCCGTAAAAGGATAGGTACAGAAATATTTCTTGCCTGTCTCTAATTTCCATAGCCATTTGAGGATGAAAGGGAGCAAATAGCTATCTTTGTTTTCCTTCTTAATGCATCCATCTCATAACTTTTCTCTCTCTTTTTTTAGCATACGGATTAACTGGCCCCTTTGACAAGTTTATGGAGCTGCCATCTCTCTGCTTGCTGTACTTTCAGTTTCTGAGAGGAGAAAGTGGTCTATGAGATTAGAGGAAAATGCCTCGGACAAAGCAGATACATCCCAGAAATCTGAGAGGTATGTAGCTCTCAGCTGAGAAAGAAAAGCTCTTGGGAAACTCGGTTGCAGTTTCAATTACGAGGTTAAAGAAATATGTATTTAGGAAGTGTGTTTTGATCCAAAAATAGTTTTGCAAGCAAGTTTTAGGAGTCATCCACAAGATAGCTCTAATTTTGAGAGAAATAAGTGGAATCTGTTCTTACTCCTGCAGTCTGTGTGCTTGACAGCATTCTTGATATCCTCCAGCTTACAGCAATAACAAGCATGAACTTTGAAAATGCAAAGGTAGTTTCCTTACCAGAGAATTTACAGTGGAAACATACGTGGCGGTGGGAAATGCATGTAACGTAGAAGCAATGTGTGATCTGACAGCCGGTAGTTGTTTTTCTTATTAGTAATCGATTTGGCTTGCTTTTGGGGGGGATCAGGCTCTCCTCCCCTGCATGCCTCCCCACTGTTTATCATCCCTGTCACCCACGTTACCTCGGGACTTGCTAGGTTTGACCTTGGTCTCCTTGCTGTCCTGCCTCCGCGCAGCCAAATGCCTGCTTGCTGGCTGTGGGAAGGAGCGAGCGGGCAAGCGACCTGCTCTGCAAACTGGCGAGCTGATGTGCCCAGACATTGCCTTGAACGGAATCCCAGCGCACTTAACTGAGCCCAGGACTGGCAGATGAACGTGAGGAACCTGATCCTACGGTTATTTGTTACTGTCTTGGTAGAAGTGGCCCTGGGGGAATTAAATGAGCGGAAAAATACGGGTCAGTTGACGTGCAGATGTGTATGTTGAGGGAGAACACGCTTCCATCCCGCAGCTTTCGGGAGAACGTGCTTCCACCTGCACCCTCCCGTGTCGCTGTCATCGGCTTTTTTTAATGGGAATTTTACAGTTGCAGTACGGAAGCATCCCTTCGGAGAATGAAAGCGATTACAAAACCACAAGTATCAACATAAAGTTTTAGGGGCACGGACAGCATTTGATTCCGGTTTTAACTTTTTATGCCAAAACGCAGTGAACGTCTGCATGTGTTTCAGTTAGTTGACAGCTGAGAGGCCCTCGGGTGCCTAGTGTGTACAGCTGTGTCCGAGACCCCGTGTTCGCGGGCTGTATCACTGCTGCCCCTGACCATCTCTGCTGGAGAAGACGTGTTTGCAGTGTCTTTATTCAGGAAGGGCCAAGGAACGTTGTTTGGTGCGATGGATAAGCCTCCATCACAGATCAGGAATCTCACATTTAGGTGATGCTGTTTCTCTTCCTTACTGAACGTGAAGCAGTAAATTGGAGCCTGATTTTTAATAATTGCCGCTTACCGAGTTGCTGACATAGCTGAGTTCATGTTTTCCGATCAAATGCAAGTGATCTAATTTCAGTACTGTCTGATATCTACTCTTGTACTGCCTGAAACGTAGTAGGAGTTAAATCTATTGTAAAGCTTTCTATTCACTTAAGTAAATGCATTTAAAATAAATAATCTAATTAAACTCTTAATTGTGTTAGAAATTAATTGCCTTTTCTTTTCTTGCATAATTTCCCCAGTCATTTAGCTTTTATCACCCCCTGTAATAGCAGTTTTCATCAGTTCCTATTTTTTCCACAACTAATGGAGTTCTTGAATGAATTAAGATGGGTTAAATGTTGAGAAGGGAAATAGAGGTATGCAGTGAGCCCGTAATTTGAAGTGATGCTGGAACGGTTAAATGCTTGTTAAAACGACACAGGTGCTGCAAACTTCAACACGTTGTGAGCATATATTGCTACTATCATGGGTTATTAGAGGTGAAGTGATTTGAAAAATCAGTTTACTTCTCATTAGTTATGCCCTATTTCCATTTTTAGGCTAGATAATGAGGAAAACTGGGTTTCAGTTTCTTTAGTCATTTTATCAGCCTGAGAATATTGCAGAAAATATTTGCTTAAATCCTCGGTGTTTGCTGGAACTCAAGGAGGCTGAAAGATTTCACAGGTCTGTTTTCTGACAGCTTATTTTTATGTATGCAAAGTTAGACCAGTCTTAAGTTGACAGTCTTAACCGTTAACACTTTAAAAAATGAGTTGCACCTGTGGTTTAATCTATGGTAATTAGTACTGATGATAATTAAGTCTGCAAAAGGAATAAATGTCTGTGGTCAAAGCGAAAACTCGGCGAACTCTTACGTTTTATAACTCGTGGAAGACAAAGATGGAAGATTAAGCAACCTGCATTTTTGAGTTAAAAGGTCTTTATAAGTTGTCTAAACCTGACTGTTCCCTTTTGTGCTATGTACAAAGAATACTCTGTGGCCTTATCTGGCTTCCCCCTCCTTTCTCCCAGCTCCTCTAGTTGCCCCATAGCAATCAGATCACCAGCAGCTTAACTGCACTTGCCCAGAACCCATCAATGTTTAACTTTTTTGAGAGATCACTGTTGAACAACCCTTGACGCTGTCCTGTCGCGTGTCGGATGAATTACTTGGGTTGCACTTGCAGTCTGAGTCTGTCCGGAGAATAAACAACCAAGTCCAAGAACCTGAAATATTTTCCTCTAAAAAAAAGCCCCAACACAATTCCTCTTTCCTGCCTCTCCACACACACCCCCCCCCGCCCCCAAACCCCCATAGAGAAAAAAACCCACCCCAAACACCCCACCCCACACACACTCCTATTAGTTAATTTGAGGTTTTCTGCAGCATAGGAACAAGTTTTGAAGGTAATACTGCTTTTGTTTACCATAAGCAACCGTATTGTCTGGGGAAAATGAAGTGGCGTTGTTTAATATACAGAGCTAAATTTAAGATTTTTGGAAGGAAACTTTAAGGCTCCTTTTTATGTGACACGGCTTTATTTTACTCATTTTGTATACTTCTGAGAGAGCTGACAGCCTTTGGCGGATTAGCAGTGGCCCTGAAGTATCAGGATCAGTGAAGATCAAATTTATTTTTTGTTGAGTTTTTATTGTGTGCTGAGGTCCTCTCCCCCATCTTGGCTTTCACTGTCTGTTTATAGATGAGTCAATTCAGCGCTATACTACCCTGATTTTTACAGCAGGAAAAAAAAAACCTGTATCAAGAGGACAGGATATGGGAAGCATTATTTTGCAAATATAAAGAAATATTAATTGGCCATTTGTTTTCATGCCTGTATGTTAGTAACATGGCATTAATGACTGACAGTGGCTGAATGAGCATGTTGTATCTGGAGGTACCTGAGAAGGCGTCTGCTGTGCTGCGCTCCCTTCGTTATGTTGTTTTCTCGCATCAGCCTTCCCTGCTTCGCTCTGTGGATACGTCCTTCACGTGAAAACACGTGCCATCACCAGCGGGCTGCTATGGTAAAGAGGAGTTGTGCCAGGCCGAGTCTCCCGACTCACTTCACAGACGCGGTCATCCCCAGCAGTCGGGATGAGTGTCTGAGATTGGAGAGAGATTAGAGTTTTGCAGGTCTCGGGGATGGGGTGATGCAGGCTGGATACATGCAGGTTCTGAAAAGAACTCGGTAGTTCCAGGAGTGAAGGCCACAGGCATGCCTGGGAAAAGCCTGGCATGGACTACGTGGCTGGGACCGGGGTGGTGAGTTTTTTTTGTCTTAGTCTCTTAAATACTCAGTCGTGTATCGTCTTGCTCATGGAAGGCATCGTCACTCCCTCTCCAGACAGTAAGTGTGCTACGAAAGAGGAAAACATCTGTCTTGTTCAGGAGGTTGGCTGGGAAAAAATGGGATCTCGACTGGTTACCAGGCATTCGGAGGTCGTCGTCTTTTCTTAATTTACTTTAGTGTATGAAGTTTTAGCTCACTAAAACTAATGAAAAGACTGCTGTGCAAGTGGTTGCACCCTATATTTACGTGGCCGACTGATATACAAGTGTAGCAAAACATTTCACAGAAGCAGTAATGTATTCCCAGAAGTACAGTTACGTTGGAGAATCATGCTTTTAGCAGGGCTGAGTGGGCTTGGTTTGTTGTCAGACAGTTGTGAGGATATAGAAGGGAAAACAACCCATGTTTTTGTTTACTTAGAGGTACCCAGCTGCAGAGTTTAAAATGAAAACTCATTTATTATGGGTACAATGTTTAGCACCGTGCTCTGATTCACCAGTACAAAACTGTAACAGAAATACTTTGAACTTCATCTCTTTCTAGATAAGCTTTCTGTTATTTTTAAGAATACAAGTTGTTGCTGTTTCTGTTTTTCCTTTCCTACAGTCTTTCCTTTGACTGTAAAGTTCAACAGTCATCTAATCTTTTAACACTTCACATTTGATAAGGAAATGGAAGTAGAATATGAATAGCCGAGCTCGACAGCTTGATAGCTTTGCAGTAATCTGAAAAGCTTGCATGTGTTTGCTGGGAAGCTGGATACTTCTGGATCTTAGGATGTCCAGAAAAGCTAGGCATCTACTGTGCCTTAGGTGTGATTTAGCAAAATCTCTTTGAGTTAGTTTAAAATTGTCATGTGCTTTCAATACTGAAATAGGCCTGTCTACACTGAAAGCTGGCAGGTTGGTATTTCTTATTAGCATTTGGTTGTGTAGTCTGTAAAACTTGTGAATCGATTGGTGTGCTGTGCTTAGCTCATGATTTGGATCAAATGACTTGGAGAAAAAAACAACCCAAACCAAAAAAACCCCCAGTGCTGAGATTTCTCAAGGCTTGCTTCTCTAACTAGTGCTTGTTTGCTCAAAAGAAATGTGCAAGCACAACATTTCACTTTTGGGATGTTGGTACTGTTTCTGACACAGAAACAACGCTCTGCGTTAGGGTATTTCTGAGGGGCAGTCGGTGCAGGGTTGGTACATGGGCAGTGCTGGTTGGTCGGTGCTCTGTGGCGTACCTGCAGACATCTGTAAAGATGCTGCATGTGTGTCTTGCTCCCGTTCCTGGAGCACGTGTGAGACACGAGTGGAACAAGAAGTCAGAGCTTTGATTCAGTAACTTTGTTATAGATGCGTGCCTTGATTTGCCAGCAGGTCTTGATTCTGTGGATCAGATTGTTTCTTATGATTTCTTGTCCAAAGTACATTTGAAACCAAAACCTCTGTTGTGAAGGTAGAGGGAATGTGTGGCGTTCTCAGTGTATCGTCAGCTGGAGTACTAGAAGATCCACCTGTGATGCAATGAATAGCAGATATCGCACAGGCAATAGAAGTAGGCTTTCCATGCTTCATTTCTCATCCGGGATGTGGAATGATACGTTTCTCTTTTTTTTTGTTTGTTTGTTTTTGTTTTACTTGTTTAGAGTGTAAGATCTTAAAGCTGTTTCTTAGGGTGTCTTTGGTCCAACATCTTGCACATTAGAGATCATCTAGGCCATGGCCATTCAATTCTATTGTAATGTGAATAACGTCTACATTTGCATATGAAAAAAATAATCTAAAATACTCTGCAGTGTAAGAAAGGCTGGATTTAAAGCTGCAAGTTGCCATCCTTTCTCATCGGCTATCCTGTCTCTGTCTCCCTGTTACCTGTCCCTCAATTTGACCGTGTGTTTTCAACAGGGTGTAGTCCTGTTCATTGCACAGGATGGGTGGGGCTTGTGTCAGTGGCCACAGGTGATGGACAGAAGCCTGCCAAGAATGGATTGCAAGAGGGGAAAGAATGGTAGTGTGGATAAGACTGTTTGGTATTGCCTCGAGAGAACTGCGTTTCATTCCTGCCTCTGCCGCCAAGTTTCCTGTGTGAGATGGGGCGGTTCTGTTCCACCAGACCTTTGCAGCCAACCACGAATTGTGTGAGCTGCGTTCTGCCTGAGCTGAGATGCCGGGGCACAAATTCTGAGTTTTTCCAGCTGCAGTTGGCCTGCTATGGCTACAGTGTAGATGCAAAGCGTTGCAAAAGTGCTAAGTACCATAAAAAAAAAACCCCAACAAACAAACAAAAAAAACCCCACGGGCTCTAGGTGACTCAAGTGTAAGACCCATGGTTAGCCAATGCTTTTGGCCAATCTTTTTATCTCTTTATGCTTCTGTTTTCTGCCTGTAAATTGGAGACACCAGTACCACATCAGCTGCTAAGGGTTGAGAAGATACGGTCGTTGGTGTGGTGAGGCAGACGCTCGCTCCGTGGCTGAATAACGGAAAAGATGATGAAGAAACTGGTAGTAAACAGAGCCAAGCAGTGAGCACAGCCCATGTTGCGCACTGGCTTAGTTTGCGTAAACACCCTTGCTTTTGGCATGCTCCAGCTTCTTGCTGCTTCGCTTCACCATCTTAACATTTAAAAGGTATTCTTAAAGGTTACTTCCTAGCTTTTAAAATAGCAAGCTAAAAAACCCAAGAAATTCCATCGTATTGAACCACAGCGCTTCTCATGTGAGTCATCAACGAGTTGGGACCTCAGAGTGCCATGCAGGCTTTTACTGTGCGAGCTGTGCGGCACGTTGTGGTACCCCGCGGCATGTTGAGTTGTCCCAGATGGACCAGGCGCTGGAGAGCAGAGGTAGAAACCGCTCCCGTCAGTGTGCGTTCACCGTCGCGTTGCAGAGTTTCTAGCTGTTGCTGAGAAAGGCCTTGCTAGGCAAAAGGGAATACTCGCTGCAGGAAGAGTCTCTAGAGGGGAACATCTTTAATGTCATTGTTTCCCAGTTGGTTTCGTGACTGGTTTAAGCCATTGCCGCTGGAGGAGGAAGTGAAGCGGTCCTGCCTTCTCACACCTCAGATGCTTGTTCCCCACGTTGTGTCGCCCACCTTGCTCTTGAGTTTGCCGGCCCCATGGCAGAAGAAGTAATGGCACATGGAGTGAGATATGCTCACTGAGTGAGTTAGGTTCTGGAGAGGCCTTATTGCAGCCTTCCAGTACTGAAGGAGTCTACAAGTGAGCTGGGAGGGGACTTTTTACGAGGGCCTGTAGTGATAGGACAAGGGGTAATGGGTTTAAATTGAAAGTGGGGAGGTTTAGATTAGATATCAGGAAGAAGTTCTTCCTGGAGAGGGTGGTGAGGCACTGGAACAGGTTGCCCAGAGAAGCTGTGGATGCCCCATCCCTGGAAGTGTTCAAGGCCAGACTGGATGTGGCTTTGAGCAACCTGGTCTAGTGGAAGGTGTCCCTGCCCGTGGCAGGGGGGTTGGAACTAGATGATCTGTAAGGTCCCTTCCAACCCAAACCATTCTATGATTCTATGCTAGCATCATGGGCAGGGGTTAGTTTTTGTGCTGGGTTGGGGGGTTCCCTGATGTTGTACACCTTGCTGCTGCTGGAGGAGGTGGCAGTGGCAGCCTGGGAAGGCCCACCCAGAGCCAGGGTGGTCTCAAGCCTCTTGCTTGGCCTCCTTGTGAAAATATGTTGGAAATCTCTATCTGCCATGTATAAGAAGCTGCCTTTTTGAGCTGCTTTAATTGTCCAGAGACAGGTATGGATTTTTCATAAGGATAATAAAAGGTCTCTTCCTTATTTCTGGCCTCTTTGCTTTTCCTTTCAGAATCCCCTTCTATTGACAAATTTCAAAACTGGGAAGTGATGGAGGTTATTAATGGATGACTAAGAATTTTAGTGTACTGATAAAGCAGCAGGAAACTGAACTGGTCTCAGTTGACACCTTAAATTAAAATGAAATAAAACACTCCATAGAATTTGGCATAGAACTTTCCTTCAGAATGAGCAAAATTTGGCTAAGATTTAAGCAGTTAAAAAGAGGTCTAGAACGACACTTGGTTGTAGCTGGCACTGTCAGCTTTGAATATGTATTTATAGATTTCCTCGTATGCATACTAAATATTAGGAAAAGAAAATGGGAGTAAAGCAGAGAGAGTCTGATGGATAGACGGTGGCAGAAATAGGTGCTTTTCAGAGGGAGTTAACGTGAAGAAGAGGGACAAAAGAATGGTATTCCAGGTAACAGGATTGCAAAGAAGTATCTGCCGGAACATTGATGAAAGAATAAGACTGGAGGAAGTACCTTAGTTTTGTCCTTCGTTGCATTGTATATTTTATGGAATAGAAATTATAGAATGTATGTGTGTATATATATATATGGAATATAAAATAATTATAGTTGCAGTTAGAATCAGGGTCAAGCTGGAAGAAATTATTGAAGGGTAAGGCCAAAGAAAAAAATTGAATTCATACTGACATCAAAAAAGCAGCAATGTACTGAGGCTTGAAAGCTGTGTATAAGCCAGTTAGATTCTTTTCAGAATATAGTAAAGTGGAAACAGTGTGAATCTGTAATTCTGCCTCAACTTTACATTCTGTATCTTCTTTATTGTTAATTGAGCGTGGAGTAAGAAATGCTCCAGCATTTGGCATTTGCTGAAGCAAGAACTCCAGCGTGTTAGGAAGGTCATGGAAAAAAAATGGTTGTTATGAGAACAGAAACAAAAAGTAAGATTGCACCAGTTGTTCTTTCCAACATTTCTATTAGAGCAGACAGTTGGCTCTGGGTTGAAACTGAGTCCAGTCTTTTGAGCCCAGGAACAATTACATTTTATAAGAGTCAAGCTTTTTTGTCAGTGTTTAGAATAAATTTTTTTTTTTTTAAATCCTTGCATCTCAGAATAGGTTTTGGTTTGCTATGGGTTTAAGTGTAAGGTAACTTTTAATGTTGGGTCTGTGAGCTTAAAAAACAAATAAGCCAACAACAGCCCCTTCTAATACGTAACCATTAGAAATTATCATGTAAATAACAAAATCCTGGATAAACTGGAGAAGCTTGGTTAAGAGAGCCTCCTCACAGGTTTATGGTCATCTGCTCTTAAATAGCTGTTACGAAAAAGGTGAAGGCTTATGGTCTCACATTTTTCCCAACTGGCTTTTACCCTGCTTTAAAACTGCAAGTTTCTCTGCTGACACTCACGTCAGGACTTCGCAGTCACAGGCTGTGTTACTGCACATCTTGGTCTTGTATCTAGCCCTATAAACTTTCCAAGAGCATTCCAACTGTGTAAAAATAGCTTGTTGCAATTAATTCTCTTTAATAAAAAAGTGCCAAAGGAATTTTACGGCATAGCACTGTTTCCTTCAAACTGTTCACCGTGTCTGTGTGATTATGTTTGAAAGGGACTGTCATAAATACTTACCTGCTGCTCCAGGTAAGGATTCTTGGGCTGTGGGAAGAATTCCTGGTCCCTGGTGGGGTGGACAGATGTGCAGCTCAGGGAACTCAAGAACAACACACAGTTGTCTGTGGGTTAGGGGGGAGCGTCTGACTGAACAGTTTGCACAGTTGCTGAGGAACTGTTTTGGTCTAACCGCAGTCAGTTGTTGTCACCAAACGAGTCACCCATAGCCCAACTTGATGTACTGGGGAAGCCTAGAAAAAGACGAGTTTTCTGGGTTTGGGGTTGTGTTGTTTTGTTTTAGTTTTTAATCCTGAAATTACTCCTTTTTGTGGCATGTATTCTGAGTTTCTTCTTATGATCAGACAGCTTGATTTCAAATTGCAAACTGGTGTAAATATTTACACTGGAAAATGTAAAGGAGGCTTCCGGAGCTACACATTTTCAGAGTTTATGAGATTATAGTTGGGCTCGTACTCAGTTGGGAAAGCAAGATTTTCCTTGCTGTGTTAAAACATGATGAATAAGCTGGACTTTAAATTTCCGTATTAGATGAGTTGGACGAAGTGCAGTCTTTCCCTCCACTTGTTTAAATGTATCATAACTCAGAATATTTACATTAAGAAGAAGGGGGTGGGGGAAGAGGAAACCCCTATGGCAGATGTTTGGAGCCTTTGGTGACACATTTGTGGGGGAAGTGGTGAAGGTCTAGTTCAGTAGGCGAGGCGGTACTGTTTATTTTTGTAGAAAAACATTTTAAATGCCCTTAAAGCTTTTCTCGGAATGAGGCTGCTCAGAGAATATGCTGACTTAATGATTCCCGTATGACCTTTGGTGGCAGACTGAAGAAACCCCGTCTTTGTAATGAGCCACGGGTCGTGAAAAGCGGAAGGAGGATTTTTGTCAAGGCACAGCTGAAAAAGTCTGTACTTCAAAATTTCATCTTTGACTCCAGACTTTGTTGATACTTGTGTCATTGAATCTGGTTAATACAGTAAGCTGGGTTTGACATCTTTGATCACCAGCAGAAGCAGTGAGTAAGGAATGCATGTTCATGTGTTAAAATACACTGTGGGCTCTCTTTCCCCCTGAATTCCCATGTGCTTAAAAGAGAAGTTCCCACCACATCCCATTCGTAAATCCTGGGCAAACCTATCGCCTGAAGTCGCGGAAGGTTTGGAACGAGCGCTGGGGGGGGTTCAGCAGGAGCCTGTGGTGTAGCGTCGCTACAAAACAACTGTGTGTGTGTTCCTAGTTACCTATGAAATATGTGGCTCACGCCCTGCCAGCGGTGGTAGTCATGGAATATCCAGAGCACACCGCATGATTTCCTCTGATTTTTGGCCTAATTCTGGGGGGTGGGAAGTAGGGTAAGTTAATGCTGAAACTGAAGTACCGAGCTCTTAAGTCGGGTGGGAGATGGCACGCTTGTTCTTAGCCTAAAAGTTGCAATGCAGACACAATACGGAGCCAGGAAAAAGGAAGGAGTGTTTGGAAATGGCATTTAAACTATAATTTCTGTGGTGGTTTTGCTATTCCGTTACCTATAAGGAATCTCTAGCCGTTGTGCTTTCTGAAGAGGAATGCATGTCTCCTGCACAGTAGATGTACAGGCTTTGCCTTTCTGCCTGCTTCAGGATTTCTTACAGAAAGAAGTATTTCTGCCCCAGATCTAGGAAGGAAACACAGTGGTGTATGTATTAATTGTGTTTAAAATATCTCGCTCTAATTTTTATTAGCAAAATACATAGTATGCCAAAATGTTCCCGTAATCCTCTGTTCTCATGAGGCAGAGCTAAGTATGTATATGTCATAGTTTACTGCCTTGAGTCTGGAGAGAGAATTGCTTTCTTCAGTATAAGGGCAGTGCTTTTGTGACTAAGAGGCAGATTAGGAACTATGAGAATAGTAAACTTTATTACAAGGATGATTTAATAATTTTCAGACAAATCTCTATGTATTGTACACAGCGGGCTTGCTGCATTTGTCTCAAGTATTGCATATCTTTTGTTCGGGGGCAGGATAGTGCCCTTTTTCATAATAACAATTTTAGGAACATTTAATTATGTTTTCCCCTGGCATTTTTTCTTTCTTTTAAACAAAGTAGCTTTCTGTGGGAATAAAAACCTTACATTTATTTTAGAAAACTGTATGTACATTATGTCCAGGTATATGTATCTGCCAGCACTTTTCAAAATAGTGTTGTGTGTGGTGGTTTTTTAATTTTTGAATTCTAGAATATAGACTGAAACAGTGATGTAACTTCTGGACATGTCAGAGGAACTGCTGTTCTGGTAGAGGATGATTTTGGTTCTGACTTGTAAAATGCAGTCTTGTCTTTCAGCAAGGCTGGGTATGGGGATTGCTGTAAAATCTGCCTGCTCACAGATGAGAAACCCACTGATGAAGTGGTGGAAATACCCAGTTTTTGTTGTCTGGCTGCTAACTCCGTTTAAAGGGTCAATCTCTCTCTTAAGCTCTCTAATTTGGCTAGTTGTTAGGCTTGCTCAGAAGCCCCACAGTCTTACCAGTTATGGTTTTCTGAAGCTTTCAGTTGTCTTGGTGTATCATCTGCATATGCAAGAGCACTATCAAGGCAAACTCTGAAATTCCCTGATGGAGCAGGTTGGGGTCTCCAGCTTGCGGCCTTTGCTGAAGAGATCCTGGATCCCAGAGTGAGCGGGCACCGTAAGCAGATCTGGGTGTGTCCCAGAGCTCGTGGGAAGTTTTCACAGGAATCCAGGTGGGATATGGCCTTGGCACAAAACAGGTTTTAATTATTAATATTTTTCCAGTATCTTATGGCTGGCTTCTATCATGCCTTTTCAAAACTAAATGAATAGTACGTTCCTTTTAAAGACTTATCATTTTAGCTTTTTGTCTTCACAACTTTTTTTTTTTCTGGTGGTGTTTCTGTATGGTTTTTTTCCTCCTCTGGACTTTTTTTTCTTCTCTCATTCTTTTTCTCCAAAGTGTTTTCCAGTTCTCACTCTCTATGGCTACTGCTTCTCTACTGTCCTGCCCGCTAATGCAAATATAACCAACAGTCTAGTGGGCATCTTGCAAACAGGCAAACCCACATTGTCGTCTTCTTCCTCCCTGATTTTTCCTGCTGTTCTTAAGCCTCACTAACTTCTGATATTGCTAACATCATGCATGCCTCAGTTTGCTCCCTGAACAAAAGTGTAGGTATAAAGACATTTCTATTGTAGTGACCCTGTTTACGTGATGAATCCTTAAAAAAAACCCCAAACAAACAAACAAAAAAAAACCCAACAGTTAACAAAGTATGTTCCTCAGGAATAACATCTTTACAGTGCTTTGAGAAAGCAGAACAAAAAATTGGCTATATAGAAACATGTTGTATTATGAATCCAGGTTCAGAGGGTTGAAGAATGTGGTATCTATAACATGCTCAGGAAGCATTGCAAAGTAATGGATTTTCAGTATATCTGAAAACTGACCCCTTTGTTTTAGGCAGTTTTTCTGCAGACAGTGTCTTCAAGATGAAAGAGCAAGTGTGCGGGTTGCATTTCTTATGGGTGTCCATAAACACATTTAGAACTGTTTGGAAGTGTAAAAGATAATTTAATATTGAAATATTTTTTCCAACTTTTACAGTAATTTTTGTCCTTTGTTTGTTTGTTTGTTGGTAAAAGTTCTTGATTTGCCTATCTTGTAGGAGATTCACATTCTAGCAGCTTTTCGTTTGAATGCTGAACTTCGGTAAAATGCTGGCCTGACCAGATTTGCACAGTAGATCTCTCCTGAGTACTGTCTTGAACTGTTAAGGGAAACTTCAGCAGAGAAGGGGAAGGGTGTGATGAGCAGGCTGGTGTGCCCTGCACGCCTCGCAGCATCCTTTCCTGTGCCTCCTTGCAGCATTGAGGGTAAAAGACAGACAGAACCTGTTGAGATCCTTTTTTGTGGACCTTAGTATGTTGTCTGTGGTCAGGAGCTTGTGAATTTGTGTTTTTTCAATTTGGCTGGGAAATCACAGGCTGTCCTAGCTCACCGATATTTGCCTTCTGCACTTGGATTGATTATAAAAATCTATTTAAAAATTCTCAGAAGCAGTGAGGAATCTGAACATTAATGTCTTACTGGTGGAAAATAATAGCTTGAAAAGGTTGTAGTGGTCAGTGTTTTCCAGAGCTGCAAGTTTCTGGTTAACCACTAATTTCTGCAAGGGCATTCAGAACCTTGAAATGCCATAGAATCTACTGATGCGAGGAAAAGGGACAGAAGAGACCAAGCCTGGTTTTAATCCAACAGAATTGAACAGGCGTCATGTAGGTGCAGGATGATGTGCTACTTACCTGCAAGTTAATTTCAGTCCTGCATTACTCCTAAACACTGACCTAAAACATGTCTCTTGAGCCAGTGTTGTAACTAAACAGATTTTTCTCCAAGAGGTTTCAAAACCACAGTTTTGGCAACAGTAACTAAGCTAGTATTTTACAGAATAACCCCCAGTAAATGGAAAGAAAGCTGGTAATCAGTTTTGATGAACGGATCTGCATTCTGTTATTTAAATGTTTACATCCTGATTAGCATGTATGCTGCATTTAAAGATGCAGTTTTACTTCAGTGGAATTTGAGGCATGGAGAGTGGAGATACTATTTCAGATGCTAAAGGCTGGTAGTGGGAGGTAAAAACCATGTAGGAGATACGCCCGTCTCCCTCAGCCTTGTAAAGTGATACCTACATGACTGGTATTTTCACTTAGTTGTGGGATTATGGGGTTTCTTTATCACATAAGGGTAAAAGAAAAGGGGGGGAGGGAGGGTGGGGGTGTGTGTATTTTTTTTTTTTCCAAATTCTACTTAGTCTACAACAGACTTAAATTAAGTTTTAACTGAAGTATTAAGGCTCTCATTCATGAACTAAATGTCTCCTGTTCCTCGTTTTGTTAAAGTTGAGCACATACAAAACTTTGTGAGATTCTTCTGTATTAGGAATTGCCAATTTATGGTAGCATCTGATTGTTTAAATCAGCATTTCCATTGTGATATTTGCTTCATATAATGTGTGCAGAATAGTTGCTATTTCTCATGTTGTTCAAAATGTTGGTTTTTTTTTGTCTCAAATCACTGATTCTGATAACATTTGTTAGGTACTAGAATATAGTGGTTTGCTTTGCCGACTCACTTCTGCTGCAGAGTTGAGACTTTGGGCCAGAAGAGAATGTACGACTTTCTGGGTTACAGATCCTGGCTTTGTGAAAAACTGACTGATTCAACAGAAAGGTTGGCCTGCCACGTAAGCATGCCATAAAAAACAAGCATCTGACAGCTCTGTGGCTTAAAGCAGTGGATCTGACACAGGCGTATGGAAAATTCATGCAACGGGGATACTGTATCAAAACAATTTCCGCAGGGAGGCAAAACCAAATCCTTTCCCTCCCTTCCTCCCTCCTTTGCTTTCCTGTGACTCTGTTTTCACATCGTTTGCTTCTTGCGTTTTGCGTTTTAAATGGTTCCTCTTTAAATAAAATCAGTGTCTCGCACAAGGATTGAGCAGTTCCTCAAAGAATTTTTAGGTAGAACGATTGAGCTGTGAAAGGGGAATATTCACATGGGGATAACATCAGGAAGGTGGGACGCTTTTGAAAAGCCATGGTTCTTCTTCCACTTAACGTGACTGTCCTAAAGGAGAGATGTGCTCGTCTATGGGAGAGAGGACTCCTGTGTAGAATAACTTCACTCTCTTTCTTCCAAAGGAAGTTCGATTTTATTTCTGTGTCCTCAGATGATACCTTTTCCCCTCCACCCAGTGTATTCTTGTTGTATTAGTTTCGATATCCTCTGCAAGGTTTTGTATTAGTCTTCTGCTGGCACTCATAGAGCAAGGACTTCAGTTTACACAGAAGGGCTTCTGTTGTTGTTGAACGGGCAGAGGTTTTGAGAACTATGAAGGGATAGAAAGTAAACACAGGCGAGCAACACATAAAACAATTGCCTTTCTCTCATCGCAAATCAGTCTACAACTGATCTTGTTGACTTGCTTTGTTTTTCTTTTTTTCTTTTTTTTCTTTTTTCCCTCCCCTCCTGTTCCAAATATTTTTAAACCTGTTAGAAATAAGCAGTACCAAACACAAGTAATTCACAATAAATACCCACACTGCTCGGTGCTGTGTGTTTTTGCTGTTGTCTTGGTGTTGCAGTATGATTCGTGCAGCCTGCTTTCTTCTCTGGTAGAAGAAAAATGAAGAAAATAGCTGGAGCTGACTTAGGCATTCATCCTGTCATTTTTCTCTGTCCTCCCTGAAGTGGTCCAAAATCAAAATAATTCAATAGTAACATTTTTCAGCAACCGTCACTGGGGCTTCCGTTGGTTGTGGGTTTTTGGTTTTGTTTTGTTGGATTTTTTTCCCCCACTTCTTTCAACAGACCTTTCAAAACAAGGTGTTGCTGTTACAACTACCGCAAAGTCAAGAAGGAGAGTCACAGGAGTATTAAGAGGCAGCTTAACCAAGGTGTGTAGACACATACTCTAACAAAGCCTGGGGAGCTATTGTGCCCAAAGCCCTTGCTGGATCACGTCCTGGAACAGCTGTTTAGGGTCATGCCAGGGGATGAAGCCAGGTCTTTCCTGGCTGCCCCGGGTAGCAGTGGTCACTGCTGTCCCGGTGTTTTCCAACAGAACCCTTTCCTGAATCATTTGAGTTGTGTGGCTCTCTTCACAAGACTCGTATTTGTGCGTAGCGCTACGGGGTGTAGATTAATGAGATACAGATGTGTTTGTCTAGGGGCCCGTTGCCTTGCTGCGCCCACAGGACACGACTCCAAGCAGCATCACCAGTTCCAGGAGCTGCCCAGTCTGCTCTTCCCTCTTCGGAGTTTCATCTGAGGGAAGCTCTCTGTGGTGAATGAATTATTGAAATGAAGTGCCTGAAGATACAGTTAGACTTTCGTTCATCCTGAAAAGTAATTAACAACTGGGTGTCTCACCGCTGAGAATTAATTCCCTTCAGTAGCGGCCAGGTCCTCCTCTGTCCCTGCAACTACATTTGTGCGCGCTCTGCTCAGCTGGGCTGTTGCAATGGGTACGGCCAACATGCCGATCCGTGTGCAGTGTGGCCTGTGCCGTGGACCAGGGCTTGTCCTCTCATCTTCTGAAGCAGGAGCCTGGCCCCAGTGACGTACGGGCTGCGGATCTCTGCTCTGGCTGCAACCTCCGTCAGGCAGCTGACTTCATGCCTGGAGAACCGCACTAGCCTAGGAACCACAAAACATGAGTCACGGGGTTTAGAGCCTCGTGGCAAGATAAAGGGAATAGGCTTCTGGCACTCTAAAGGTCAGAAAAGCTGTTCTCCATTGCTGTTGCCATCTTTGTGC
Organism: Eurypyga helias; assembly: GCF_000690775.1. Taxonomy (NCBI): domain Eukaryota; kingdom Metazoa; phylum Chordata; class Aves; order Eurypygiformes; family Eurypygidae; genus Eurypyga; species Eurypyga helias. The sequence continues at coordinate 20,432 of NW_010253057.1, read as the reverse complement.
CCAGGAGTGCTGAGAAACTTGGCGTGATGCTGCACGGTGGAATCTGACATGGATTTTTACCCTTTATGTGTGCCCGTGTGAGAAAAGTGTGTTTGGTAAACAAATTTCAAAATGCCTGGTTTGCTCCTTCTGCTTGGTATGTAAATCCCACCGTGGGAACTGCATATGTGCTTACTCCGCGTTTTGAAGATGGCTCAGGATGCTGCAGCATGGGTGCGTGAAGCCACGCTGCAGCTTTTTGTGTGGCATCGCCGACCCGGGCGCGTGCAAGCTGCCCAGGGGTCTGCTGCCGGCTGGAGGAAGGGGCTGCAGTGCTACCAACACGTCCTTGGCTCCCCTGATCAAACTCTGCCTGATGCACGCAGTTCGTTGCTTATTTTGGTGCTCTCATAAGCTACACTAAATAATCTTTGTAACAACAACGTGGACTTGTTAAGTACGAAGTCCACTGGAAAAAAGCTGAGTTGTTTCTGGAGATGAATCCAGTTGCTCCACTCACTTTCTCTCTTCAGAAACTGGAGCTCAGGAATTGTTTTTCCAAGTCACGGTGGTTGTTGCTTCATCCCCTTCCTAGTAACTGTGCTCCAGTGGTGGTGAGGAAGTACAGCGCTGCTCCCCAGCTCAGCGTGTACAGAATACTCCATACAGTCACAAAAAAAGTGTTCGCTTGCGGTTAAGTGGATAAATAGTCCCCAAGGAAAACTTTGTACCTGTCTGCAGCTGGCACTTACGTTGGAGTACACAGCTGAGAGGAAGAGGGGTAAATACTCCAGCTGAGTCATCTTTGCTTCTTCCTGATTATCCTTTTCCATTCATGCTTGATGCCCATGGAAATATTTTTTTCCTTAGAGGTTATTTTATTTGCTTCTATCTATATATATATTTAATCAAGAAAAAATATATACAAAGTATCTTACCTTAAACACTAGATTAAAAGAGCATATTTGTGCATCTAAAACAACAACTGGAAATTAGAAAAGCGGATATGTGGCTTTTCATTCAATATTGATTCATTTTACATGCACTTCTGTCCTGTATTGAGCTGAGGCTTTCACTCTGCAGAAAGAGAAGCATGTACTCATGTCAAGAGCATAATTCCTAGTTATTTTCAGCAGGTGCTTAAACACATTTGTAAATTCCAGCTTATAGCTGAGCAATTCACTCTCTACCCCCTGTATGTGAATTCATAGCCGAGGGCACAATGAGGGGTTTGAGTGTATAAGTGGTACCTTTTTTTCCGTGTGGAATTCCCATTGAGAGACCAGGCCTAAAAATACCAAATGTTTCCACAAACAATTCCCGTGTGCTGCATGTTGAGTAATGCAGCTACAACCAAGGAGGGAGTTTCTGCTGACAGTTTCCCGAATGAATGCAGGAGTCCAAGCTGAGCTAGTTTATATATAGTTTTTATTATCGGTCATACGCACTTACCAGAAATCCAGATGTGCTTGAATCATGCATTAATGACACAGAATGACTGTGGCTGCAGGATGAAGGTTACTTTTGTGTAGCGTAGAGGATACGGTAACTTCCAGTTAATGACTTCAAAATATTTTACAGAATGCAAATGAGCAAGTTAAGGCATGTAAACAAAAGTTGTAGGACTGCTTTGCAAGCTAAGCGTTTGTATTACGTGCTACTGAAATGTGTGACTTGATTTAAAGAATAATTTTGTGTCAGTGCTGTCCTTTTCCAATGGAGTGTTTCCATAAATAAATCCTAAAAAAAACCACACACCCTCAAAATATTCTCAATAAATCAAAGGGAAATTCAAAAGGGAAAAGCCAAAGGGAATAGAGGAACTTTAACGGGGCAGACAGTGGTCCTTCTAAAATAGTAGAAAATCTTGTATAAGGAAACCTGACGGGCTTCATTTTAGAAATTTTTCAACATAACAAGAATTTGAGTGGCTGTTAATTTGAAACATGAAGTTCAGCATAAAAGTTAGTAAGCTTATGAGTGCAGATATTTCTCAGTGCTTATGTCCAGTAGCTGTATCGGCATTGTTATGTAGCATCAAACCCCTTACGTTTTCCTTTTTTCTGTTGTTGCCATACTGTACTTTCCTTGGGAAAAATCCTTGTCCAGCGACTGCAGAGTTTCATGTCAACCTATGCTCCCTTCAAATCACGTCCCTGCAGATGCAGGCGAGTGGCGTAGGGAACCTGTTTGTCACGACCGCATCCACCACCTACCAGTATTGGTGTTTCTCATTTCCTCATTGGTTTGACGGAGAAATTGATGAGAGCGATGGTGTCACTGGGCTGGTATCACCAGTATCGTTATTTATACCAGAGCAGTTTCAAGTACAGTGTGTAACTTGGAAGCGGCATGGGAGTTTTTAGTCTCGATTTTTTTGACACAGCCCACCCCTGAAAGGGACAGAGCAGACCCATCAGCATTGCCTATTGGCACGCAGGTCAGTAACTGGGGCTCAGAGTCCACTCAGGTCTGGTGTTTCTACCCGAACAAACCCAGTTTAAAACGAGCATCAGGCACTGCTTACACCAGCAGCTGTTGTAGCCCATGAGTAGTTGTATTTTTCACTGTGTGTTTACAGTCTGAGCTGTAAATAACGCTTGAACTTTTTCTAAGCTTATTTCTAGCTATTTCTTGGTGGAATATTTAGATTATTGTCATAGGCTTGGATGGACTGTATGTTTCTTCTGTGTTGTGAAGCTTTCACGTAGTGACTCTTTCTCACCTCAACTTCTGTAGAAACCCACTTCCGAGAAAAGAATGGCATTTGCACCATATTCTCTGCTTCCTTTGGAAACACAGAAAAAGGAAACGTTTCTCCTGTTAGTGACTGGTCTAATTTGTATTTCTGCTTGCATGAGAATATCCTGAATTTAAAGAGAGGGATTTGTTTTGGGGTCCTCTTAACCTGAGAACTCTTGGGGGTTTTTTATTCCTGGCAGTAGAATTACATTCACTGTTTCTCCTATTTCAAATCTAATTTCTAAACACTGTGGGAACTGTAATGTAATTGTGTCCATGAAATGTGAGGTTGCCGTTGCCGTTCAGAAGAGACAATTTTGGGGTGGCTTTTTTTTGTTTTGTTTTGTTTTAAGCAGTGGCTCATCTAGGCTGGTGATGAGTGGGGCTGTTGAGCCAGAGGCACTGGTGGCAGTGTTGCGGATGGTCTGGTAACCTTTAGCCTTTGATCACTGTGGTAATTAAAATTATTCTGTTTAATCCTGATAAAATTACTGAAAACAATCAGTTGTTTGTGTATGCTAGCGTTATGTTTTTTTCTAAAGGTAATAAGGATGCTGATAGGCATTTCTGTGTTCCTAAGGCAAGCATAGTATTGATACAGAAGTGTTTTCTCTTGGGACATGAGAATAAATCTGGTTTATGTTATTTCTGTATGTATACCTGTCCTTCTAGGCTTGTAATATCCTCTGGAATTCCCAGAGTTTTCTGCAAACAGCTTTCTTATTAGATGTGTGCTTTCTGAAGTCTCCACTTAACTTACCTTCAATGTCACGATTATATTGAGGTCACACTTAGCAGCCAGACAGCTCAGGTCATTTTTATGTGGGGAGAAGGAGGGGCAGTCAGGGAACAGGGTAGAACAAGGGGTTAGGGAGGAATCGGGACTGTGTAATTTACTTACAGGTGTGGGAAATGTCTACATCTAGTTATAAATGAAACTTTCTTAGATCTTTTCCCCAAACTTTTTTTTTCTCTTCTTTTTTTTTTTATTTGCCTGAAATAAAGATAGTGGCAAGAGATATGACATGAGTGACTGTGGAGCAGATGCTCAACAGAGTATAGATTATGCTGTTCTGGGTGAAGATTATTTTTTTAATTATTTATAAGCTTGAATAGCAGCTCTGAAAATGTGTAAAAGAAGAGGGAAGAATGAGGATAGGCGGTTGATGGAAATAACACCCAAGAATCCAGATGGAGGAGGTGGGATCTACTATGTTCTTGAGCTATGGAAAGGCTCTCCCATGTTTATCCCTCTTTCCCATTATTTTTGGCACAAGGTGAGGAATGCTATGCTACGCTTACACATTGCAGCCGAGAGTAAGAAAGCAGTAATGAGTCTGTTGTTGGTGTGTTGTGCTTTCTTTAATCAACAGCATCACCACTGTGCTGTGCTGCCATAAAGGACAGAATATAGCCTTTGTCCCTACTCAACGCTAGCGGAACCAAGAATGATGCATGCAGTTGGCAAAGGCTTCAACAACAGAGTCCCCATTCATTGCTGGGGAGTAGTTTGTTTTAGCTGTGTTACATAAGCAGTTTGTGGTATAACTCAGGACATTGCACAGAATAACACTGGGCATGGAATCCATCTGTTGTACTGGATATGGAGAAGGGGAAAAAGATACCTTATTGCGGTCCGTTGTTGGGTGTTACGGCCCATTCCCTTAGTGACATCATATGGCAAGTGCTAGAAGCAGTGATGAGTGACTGAATAGATGTCCTACTTGGACAGAAATACTCAGTTTTGCCCTTTGTGAACCTAATGCCAACTTAGGTCTTTCGTGAGTTATACACAGACTAGGCTGGTAAGAGAAAGCTTTTTCTGAAAATACTGCATGAGTTACGAACCTCATGGTGTAACTGGGGCATGTAAAACTCTCTTCAGTTGAAGTGATGGGTCTCTGCATTTTGTTTTGGAGAACTTTAAAAAAAAAAAATATGAAAGCAGGCATTTACCAGAGTTATGGATTGCCTTTGTTTTGCCTGCCCTTTGCCAGGGAGGCACTGCTTGGCAAAACGTCTTGCTTTTTCTTGGCATTTGATACCACTGGTCCTCAGCATGACCTTGCAAAGCGAGTAGAAATGCTGGAGGAACTTCAAGCAAAAACTAGTTAATTAAAAGTTCTTGATTACTGAGTTAGCACAATCAGAAAATGCAAAGCGTGACAACGAAGTACAGGCTCGGAGGCTGTTGTCATATGTTCTGTTCAACCTGTTTCTCTGGGATTTTGTCCAAGGTGGTTTATAGCTACGGAAGTCTGAGGATCCAGCTCTGCGTAGGTGCTCTTTGCCTTTATAATGCTCCCTTTCTAAGGGGGAGCCTGTTCCTAGAATTAAGGGAAGAAAATTTCAGATCATGTTTCTGTTGACTTTTTTTTTTTTTGGAAGCATCTTTTCCCTGTTTTCTTGTCTTTAATTGTGTGGCAACCAAGATGCTGGTCGTATCATAAGTCTTTAAGCTTATCCGGGAACAAATCTTGCTGATGAGGAGGAGCCCTGAAATTCCTGTATATTACCTCTTAATAATTCAGTTACATCATGTACTAGAAGTGTTTTATTGAATCATGTAGCACTTTGTCTTCTAGAGCTATAACACTTTATTGCGATTATGTATGACATTGACATGCACTGTTAGGTTTACTTAAGAGACCAAACCTGATGTATTAAGTCGATGACAGACTTGGCCTTGGGGAGTGTTATTTATAAATTGTCTTCAAGTGCGAGCCTGTTCTGAATTTGGTCACTTCTGGGGCTCTGGCCATCACAGTGGTGGATTACTGAAAACAATTTCAGAGTCCGTTGTAACTCAGAATTTTAAGTTCATAAATCTGTATGGGTGGGAAGTGCTGATAAAAAAAGCTGGGTTGTTTTTCATGGTTTTGGGGGCTTCTTTCATTTGGCTCTAAAATTGAAAATAAAAATTGAATTAGTCTGTTCGAAGGCAGCATTTTCTCCTTAAACATATAATCCAAGTCTTCTGTAGTTTAGCCACGCAAAAAAGAAAATGGGGACTTTTCTACATCTGGAAACTAATTTGAATTTAAAGGAGGTATAAGTGTAAAATTCAGGGGATGTTCTAGCTCTATGGGCATTCTTATTTTGGGACCAAAAAAAGTGTTCTGTGTCTGTTCAGCCTTACCCAATTTTAAAACAGAATACTTACTCGAGAGTAACTACTAGCTGTGCATAGCTAGGCTTTGAGTGTATGAAATTTCTGTGTGTCTTATTTGGGTTCCTAAGGAGGCATTACCCAAGTATTATTTAAGTATCAGATTTCAGGCTGAATATTTTCAGTGTGCTTGTTTTGCAAGCACCTAAAATTACTGTAACTGAGAGACAGGAAGAAAATGTAGTTTGTGCTTTTGATAACAATATGTATGTAATCAACACCTCCTGGTTAATGAATTAGTTGGCTGTTTCTTTCATACAGCAATAGGAGGGAAAACTGCTGGGATAATCAGCAAGTATTGGCAGAGAGATTCAGCAACATATATATCCGTTAATATTTCCTTTAAATAGTTTTCAAGTAGACTAAATCAAAATTTTGAATATGTCCCCCTATGTGTCTAATTATTTTCCAGAAGCTGAGGCAAATTAAATATTATAAACTGTACAGTATTTAATTACTTACTTAAACCTCAAGGAAGCACACTGAATGGTTTTATTTCCCTTTTACAATGCAATCACAGTCTGCAGAATAAACTCTTCATTTTGGTTTTTAAAAAATTGAACATATTTGAAGTTCCCCCTCCCCCCCCCAAGACTACTTCTGTAATGTAAATATAAATATCTTTTTCTTAGTAAATGGTGATAAGAATATGCTCTTTCCACAGCTCTCTGTTGAGATTGCAATGTAGTGAGTACTTTGTGCCCAACCATGTGTGCAGAAGCCCTGTGACAATTCAGAGTTCATTGCTTAGAGGCCTTACAGAGTTCAGGTATTGAGATGCACATGCATCAGCAGAGAATAAATTTCTTTGGCGGTGGCTACTAAACCTGTGCCTTCATCCGTGTTACGTTCCAGCACACAGACTTATCTTTAAACGTTGTCTCTTAATCAACTGAACAAAAATGTGCCAAAGGGGGCAGGGGGCCTTTCCCTGAGCAGTGAAGAAAGGGCAGCACGTGGCTGGCCACCAAGTGTGGGCCACCCCTTCTGCGCAGCAGGAGGTGGAGCAGTTTTGAGAGGAAAAACAGCGTAGAAAAGGTTGAGGGGAGGTTGTGCTGCTGGCCTGGGTCAGTGCTTGGCTCCCCAGCCCCACGGTGTTCTTCAACATGGTTCTGCTTGTGCGTAATACCGTCGCGTAGCTCCGGGAGCTCGTGCTCCCCCAAGCAGGAGTGGGGAGCGCTGGTGAGGAAGGGAACCAGGATGGGCTGGACTTCAGTAGTGTGGCTAGGGGGAAGCAACCCCCCAAGGGAACACATGCAGGTGATGTTTTGTGTGAGCTTCCTCTTAATATCAGCGTTTAGCTAGATAGTCCTGTTGACCACAGAGGGTTGGGTTTTGGGTTTTTTTTAACAGAACCAACAGTACATTTTTTGTTTTTTGAAAGAAAAAAAGAAGACGTAAGCTCAAGCTGAGATTCTTTCATCTTGGTTATAACAAAAGCAAAGAGAAAACCAATAAGCCAGTCAGCTACCTTGGAGTGGGTGTGTTTTTCCTGATGATTGGCGAGCGGGGCCTTCCCTGCCAGGCTTGTGCCTCAGGCGGGGTGCTCCGGCGCAAAGCTGATACCCGTTCAAGCAGGGAGCGGGAGTTCATGAAGTGCAGAAGGGTTTGCCAGAGGTGGCTTTTGGGAGGATGGGAGACTTCTGTGCTACTCTGATGGATGAAGGTAGTTTAGTAGAAGGTGTCCCTGCCCATGGCAGGGGGGTTGGAACTAGATGATCTTTAAGGTCTCTTCCAACCCAAACCATTCTGTGATTCTGTGAAATAATTTCAGCATAACCTTAGGGATCTCTGTACCGCTTTCTGTTTGGTGGTAGAGATCGGTTCTCTCTGTGTTCTGGGGATTTGATGTGACCACTTTTCCAACTCCGTAAAGCTTTTCCAGTTTTATTGGAAACCCAGTGATAACTCATTTGTCATTGTCTGTTTACCTCCTGTACTGTCATTCTGTAAGAGGTCTGGTAGCGATGTAGTGAATTACAACAGTATTTTTGCCAAATGTCCAGTAAAAATAAGTTTCTGGAAGCACTTAGAATTGTGGGAAGGTGTTTTGCAAACACCGCTTTCTAGTACAATAATGCTACAGCTAGAGGAAACCATGCTATGTATTTTGTACTAACAAATAAGGATGGTTTAAGCTACAAATAAATGTAGAAGGTTGGGATCATCAAGACAAAAGAAATGGCCCACACAAACAACTTAAAATTTGGATTCTGACGTTGTTTGTGTTCTTCTGATGTCTGAAGGCTGACAGATTCTAGATGCTGTCTTTCCTGGGAGCTAACCAATGCTCTCTGGCATGCATTTTACTTCCCCTTATGTCTATATTTGAAAAAGCATATGTGTAGTCCCTAAATGAATATAGCGGTTAACAAGCTATGGATTACAACCCACAAAACATATTTGCTAAAGTAAGTTTCATAATGCCTAATGGAAAACAAATACCAAAGCTACTGAAACAGGAATATTGCTATACATGCATATATTTCATGTATGAGAGAAGCTGAATGAAATACCCGCTTCTGAGTCTTTTTCTTGAGCATGCTTCTTCCTGTTGGATTTAAGTTACTAGAACTCTGGGGATAGAACTTGGTTCTTCGGTACGTATTTGTATGTTCCCTGGTGTGGCAGGACACTGCTATATGGCAGGAACAGCTAGTTGCTGTCATTACCCGAGCAGTAGTTTCATCCTCCATAGTTACATCCTGAGGAAGTAAAGCCAGCAGTGTCCCCCCTGAAGTGACACTGTTCAGAAGTCATTCTGCAGTCAGCAGCATCTCTGTTGTCCCTAAAACAAAAGAGGCTGTGCAAAATTTTCAAGCTCTCTACAATGTACCTTGCGCGCGAGCAACAGGATGGGGTGCTGGAGCAGCTTGGCGAAGAGGCTGATGAATGTTCTCAGGGATGCGTGGGGAGCAGACCCCAGCTGGGAAGGAGTGTGTTGGGGTAGAGCAAATTCCCCCTCGGGTCTTCAAGGGCAGATTGCCAGAGGTGCGTGCAGCCCTTGCTGCGCAACTTGGGTAGCGCTGAATTCGGGAGCTAATTCAGCTAGGAACTGCTAGCCTGAGCACAGCACAAAATTAGAGGTTTGATTACAAAACGTTAGTGCTTAGTAGTGTTCTTAACCTTGGGTCCTCAGTCTTGAGCCAGAACTCCCTGAAGTTGGCTTAAACTATTAGATTTTTTTAAGATTAAAAAGGAACTTGAAAGGTATTTACTTGGCTTCTTTCATCTGGTACATTCACATTAGCTTCTTCCACATGATTGCAGTGCTGTGAGGGTAAAGAACCTGAGAAGAAAAACTGAGATTTCTGTAACCTTCTGCTTCCTCTATCAAATCCCTGAAGAAATTATCAAACACTGTCAAGGTTTGTGATGTAATTAAAGGCTTACCAACATCTTTCATAACTGCCTAATGTTCTGAGTAGAAGAAGAAACTGAGTTGCAGCATGTTGTGTAACCAAGCACACTGGCTTGCATCTTCAAAAACAGAATTCAAAGTCTGTCTTTTCAAATTAACTTTTAGCTACCTATAGAAGTGGGCTTAGTTCTGGTAAGATCAGTGGGAATCACTAGATGGGCAGCACTTCTTCTGATCTGAATTGCACATTTGCTTTGTTTTTTCCCTTGACTTTGGTCATTAGTTTCTCAATAGTTTGTTGATACTAGCGCACTTTGTATTTAAGAAATGGGAGGTTATTTCCAGGTTAGCTGCCTGGTTTTGGTAAAGCAGCTGTTGCAGGATGTCCACCCTCCTGCCAGAGTTCATTCAGCCCATGGGGTGCTCTGTTCTGCGTTTAAGAACACAGCTTTGTATGTGCATGCGTATCTGAATATGTCTTTTTAATTTTTATTTTTCATTCCCTGAAGAACGTTTGTTAGTTACTGTTGCGAGAACTTTCTGTGGTTTTCTGATAACCTTTATACAAACCAGGGAGAAGTGGCCTTTCTCATGTCAAAATGGGTTGAGGCGGGGCTGCTAGGTACTTTCCAAATGAGTGCTGCATGGCATCCCGTGTGGCTAGCCCATATGGACCTTGCTCAGTCCAGCTGTTGCTGCCATGTCAAGTATGTCTCGAGAAGCCGAAGGCCCTATCTGCCATGCACTTGCGTAAGGTTTTGGTTACTTCAGGGAAAATGAGGATTGCTGTGACCAGTATAAATAAAAGTATGGCCACAGCTTAACTTTCTGTTTATTTTCTTTGATGTTTGGAGCATATATGCTTGTGTGGGATACATAAACATACAGAAACTTTCCATCAAACAAAGCTCAGTATTACAACAATCCTAGTGCACCTACATGGAATAACAAAAGGAAATAAACTTTTAAGTTCAGGCACCCATGGTCCTGGCTGTACAACAAAAAGTTAAGTGTCTGCCCAGTGTTGGTTCTGATAAGCTGTTGGAACGTCAAAAGCTGCTGGAGTTAGACTCGGCAGTTGCTTTGCAAGAGATGTGACTCCAAAGCAAGTTGCTGAAGCTTAGTTATGTGTATGCTGTGGACAAGGCTTTGCTAAGGGAAGCAGGCATACGTTAGTGCTGTAATTACCACCATGTTCTGCTCTGCCCGAATTATTTTCCTGGAGAGCTTCAGTTCTTGAAACACTGCCGCGTTCCGTGATGCCAGGAAAAGGCAAAGCCAAAGGAAAATGTGTGCATGGTGGCCGAGATCTTCACCAGGACTGCAGTCCTGTCAATTTTCACAAAATAATCTAGAATGGTTTTAATGGGATCCCTGACACCTCCCTGCTTTGGAGAATGTGCTTCAGCCCTGGAATCCTCTTATGAGCTGTGATGTGGAAGTCGAGGGGGTCCAGCATTTAGGGCGCAACGTTTTGTACCCAACAGTCAGCATAATCCAGGCAGGCTGCAGGCATCCAGATGTGTCAGGGCCCCTCCAACCCTGACAGCAGTCCAGAGGCAGGAGAACACAAAGCGTTTTTGGAGCCACCGGTGGTGTTCTGATCTGTGCTTTGTCCTATAGAGGCACAGTAGTTCCTGTCCCCTCATTGTAAGACGTTATTGCAATGTCTTTCCTCTTAAAGAGTTTTGTTAAGTGTTTTCATTTACCCCCTTGGGTTTTTTTTTCCAGCCCAAGGACTGATGTCCATTGGGATAAAAATCACCGTCATTTTTCACATTCTTTCTGTAGGGTTCCTGCCACTGTAACATTTCCATGGGTGCCTCTGTGTTACCCACAAGATTAGCCCAAATTGTGTGCCTCTCTGCATCTTCAGTCAGTCCTTCAGGCTTTCTTTTTTCCATCCTCTGTATGTGAAATACTTCTTGATTTAGTCAACCTTGATAGGAGAGCAAAATCTGATACTGCCCTTAATGTTTCAGTATTAGCCTGTACTGTTATTGCTGATGGATCAGTAAACTTTGGAGACCTTTACTTTTAAATATTTAGAGGAAGAGGGCACCAGGAGTGTCCCCATTTTACTGGAGCTCAATGTGCTTGTCCCACTGCTGTCTTTCCACTGCCTTCCACCCTGTGGCATGGTGTGGAGAAATTAGATGTGTCAGAGAACAGAAAAGGATGGAAGGAGGAAAGAGAGAGAAGAAGAAAGGGGAAAAGGACAGATAAAAACACCTACCCTGTAAACTTAAAAGAAAGTTGTAGGAGAACAAGATTAAAAAAATCACTTTCTTCAGTTGAGCCTAAACCCGTAGCCGAAGCTAAATCATGGTGAGGTGGGAGATGCAACTTGTTTGTAAAGCTGATTGGTGGTCAGTGCTTATAATTAACTGAGAGATCCCTGTTTTCCAGGGGACGGTGTGAATAAGTAAAATAGTTTTTACCCCAACCTACTAGTAGTCTGTGCAGACAAAATATACATAGGACAGGGAAAAGCCACGTTCTTTATTTAAAAGCAAGGTGCAGGGAAGCTGATGTCCACAAATGATACACATCATCTGCTGGTACAGTACAGAAGTCAAAGGTGATTTTCCGCTAGATTTTGCTCTTTCCCATTTGTAGAACTCTTGCATCTAACTGCAGCCCTGCTTTTATTTTCTCTGTAGCAGCTGGCATGGACTTTGGGGTTTTTCTGCAGTCCGGGTGACTTGCAGTACTCCACACGGCTACGTCACCGTTTATCATTCTGCCCTAGACTTGCTGTTGAGGGCAGGCTGTACCTGACCTTTGCCCAGGATTACCAGGGACAACAAGACTAAAGCCTCTCTTCTTCCTGTATTTTAAAATAAGGGGACAGTTTCTCTTGTAGGCCTTGATGGGCACTGGGTGCTGGGGAAAAGGTGGGGTGGTTTGTCTGCATGTAGAATCACTGTGCTGAACTGGGTCCCCAAGCAATGGTCTAACCCACTTACTCTAAGCCAGGGTTGGCAAAACCTTGGTAGTATATAACAACAAATAGCATCTTCACATATGGATATATATTCTTCATCCCACTAAAAATATAAAAATACATATATATGATATATATATTGTATCATATATATTCCGTTCAAGTGCTTTTCTTTCTGTCAGAAAGCTTTTCTCACTGTTTGGAAAAGGCTTTCTTACTGTAATTTAGTTACTGTTTGCCATGGATAAGGAAAAGGAGTTCCTTTCCTCTTTGCATTATCCTTCTGAACAATTGAAGACTGTTACCTTGTCTCTCTTCAGTTTCCTTTTGTTTAGATTAGATACATAATCCATCCTTTTCCTACTCTTCTCTGAATGTCTTCTGACTTGTCCGCATGTTTCATGGAGTGCAGCAATGAAACTTGACCAAAATGCTCCTGCTGACATCCCAGTAATGGTGAGTACAGCAGGTGGTTTTCCTCACGGACCTCTGTCTATCTGTTTCAGCACGATGTTTGCTTTTTTGCAGGAGTGAGGTACTGTTGATGCATGTGTAGCTGATCTATGCTGTAACCTCTGGTTCAGCACAACTACCACGCAACTCCTGCTTAGCTGGGAGAGGGCAAGTCGGGCGGTCAGTGAAAGATGGAAAATTGGTTGTCAGGCTAGCATGGGATAATGAAATAGAAGAAGGGATAACAGTTACTTGGAGGAAAACTGTAGACTAAAGAAACTAAACACATTTCTTGGGGTTGGGGAGGAGACAAAATGTTTTTTCCAGTTACTAAATCTGATGCCAAAAGGATTTGTGCAATAAATGTGCTGAAGTTCAGTTTGGGTGTCAAGGTTATAACCTGATTGAGTCTAGGAGATAGCCAAAGGAATAATTTTTTCTTGTATATACAAGGCAGTATTAGTAGTAGTAGTTTTATTAATGCGAACATTTACTTGCTTGCATTGGTGCATGCCTGAAATCTGTCACTTTGCAGCCCAAGTTGCTTTTCTGTGTGTCCTTTTCATATTCTTTGTGCAACAAATTCCAGTTCAAGTGATTTTTGTATGAAGCATTAGATAAATTCAGTTGGGTTTGTTTTGTGTGTATTTCCTTGTAATACTAGTAATTTTCTAAGTTTCAAGAACTGGTAGTTCAAAATTGTCCATAGTCTTTTTATCCCACATTTTGAATGGCAGGGTTAGTTGCGCAGCGTCCGGGGTGGGTACCCATGCAGAACAACTCCCGTGATGCTTTTGGGTATTTAGGATGTGCCACACATGCACAGCAAGTTTTTCCTCTCTTTTCAGAGAGGAAATCCTCACTCACTAAAACAATTTGTCATCCGGATTCCACAAAAAACTGTGGGTCTTTGTAGTGGGCTAAAATCCTGCAAAATTTCACCACTGTGTTTTTTCCAGTAATCCCAAGATTGTTTGTTCAGCTGCTTTTATTCAGCGTAGCACTTCATTTGAGTATTTTTTTAAAAAAGTGAGGCAGTTAAGGCATGGAACTATTTTTTTTTTTAAGTTCTTTCACATATACTTGTTGTTTCAAACTCCTTCCCGTGTCCACGTTCTTGATTTTATGTGCGCGTAAAGGATCTTGCTGTGTGCGTGAGCCCTCCCCGGAGGGGTGTCAGCAGTTTGTACTCCTGAGTCAGCAGAAGTTGCTGGAAAGAGGACCGAAGTGTGGTAACTGCTGCGGCAAATACCACGGTTCACGTTGTGTTGTCTGATCCCGATTATGGGCTGTAAGCCCCTACTGACAGCCGCAATCCCCTTGTTTATGAATTTGTTCCTAAACGCCTGCTTTCGGAGAGTCACGCACCCGGGTTCGTGTCAGCGTTTCCTCGTGAGCCTGAAGGGAACTCTCTTCAAACCTGCTACCCGTGCGTCGGCAGCGTGAAAAGTGGCCGGTTGGACAGAGCTGTGCAAGGGCTGGTAGTGGAGATGGATTCAGGAGCAGCAGGGAAGGGTGCTCTGTGTTGGCTGTAAAACCATGTCGTCAAATATTGGCTGTGTTTATAGTGTCTGACCCAACTATTACTGAATTGGCCAAGGACTGGTTAAAATCATACTGTGAGCTTTATTTCTCTGTTGGTCTTTCATTTTGGGCTATTTCAACATGAAACTTCAAAAATTGAATAGAAGTATATAGTTTAATTGAACATATTTTTTCCACTTATGCTATGGTCTGGGTTAGGGGGTTTGGGTTGTTTGTTTTTTGGGTAGGTTGGTCGGTTGGTTGGGTTTTTTTAAGAAACTAACCAGCTGAATCCACGAAGTAGTACCCTTGATAACCCTACGATGCTTCTATCCTTGAGCACATGCCCTGCTATGAAGGGACAGTCAGCTGTAGACTTGACCTGTGCTTCGTCTTTGAGGGCCTGCCCATGGGTGACGGCGTTATTTGTTCTTTAGTGTGTTCTGTGATAAAATTTGAGTCGCACAGTTTGCAGAAATGCTGAGTAACTGCTGTTTCCCTTTTATTTTGTCTTAAATAATTCAAAAAGATGCTTATACAAAGCTGTGGGCGCCCTACTGCATAATTAATGCTATAACAAAACCACGGCAGCATTAAAATAATTAGTCAAAAAGGAGCTCTGCCTGTCTGCTACCAACAGAGAAAATTCCGTCCTACCTTTTTATCACTCTGGAAATGTAGATCCAGGTCTCTCCACAAATGTTTTTAAACAGATAGCTTTTGCTGAAGTCCCTTTTGAAATTTAAGGAGGGGTAAAACCAGCAGGAACAAAGACCTGACATGCCTCCAGAGAGCTCGAAGGAGACCACTCCAAAAGGACCAGTGGATGCGAGGGGAAGTCGAATCTTCGCTCTCAGGAAAATGGGATGGGTATCCATCCGTTTTAATAAAGGTACAGAAGGATTTGAGCCGTGGGTGGAGCAGGGTGCAATAAGGTGGGTGTTGCGGTCACCCCGGTGAGTTACACAGCCACCATCTTTTCCCAAATTGCTTCCAAAGAATCCCATGTGAGCTCCCGATTGCAGCTGAATTGTGAACATTTTGGATTCATACACTAAATACTTTTGATTCAGAAAGTTGGAAGTTAACAATGATTCCTTTGTGCAGCAGTCGCTTTTGAAGTAGAGAGCCCGTATCTACAAGTATATCTACAAGTAAACATTATGCCTAAGTCTGTATTTTACATATAAATGTCTTAGGAATCTTTTTAGCACAATATATGTTAACATGAATATTTACATATGAAAAGGAAATAGGATTTTAAACTACTTAGTTGAATATGTAAGTATCCCTGTCCTTGTTTGATATATATATTTTCTTTTAATTTTTTTTTTCCCCTCCAAATAATCAGCAGAGAACTTCAAGGCTGTGGCATTTCATTCCCTATTTGTAATTTCAGTCCTTCCTGAATGCTGATACTTGATTCTGTCTCAGCTATTTGATACTGAGTAAAGTTTCTCAGAAAGCTTTTATATCCCTATCCACTGGTCAGAAACTACTAGTCTGCTTTTTTGAAGCCCTCATCTTAATTTCTATCACAACACTTCCTAGACCGTTTCACATCCCATGTTTATGGCTAGAAAACTAGTGGTGTTCTCGGCTGTGGCTGAAAGCCCCAGTGCCGTAGCTGGCAGCCCGTAGCTGTGCTGTGACCTGGTGAGCAGCTCTTCCCCAGGCTGGTCCGAGAGATCAGAGATGGTGGTGATGGTCACCTCTCCTGAGCCCAGGTTAGCAGCGAGCACCAGGGAACCACCCAGGCCACGCATCTGCCTCTGGCCTCTCGCGGGCTGCCTTGTCTCATGACGTGCAATACTGTTGTTGGTTATTAAAGGCATCCTCTCGAGTTGGCAGCCTACCTGGCTGTCGTCTTCCAGCTGAGCCTCAAGGCTGATTCCACCAGCGCCTGCGAGAGACGTGCCTGCCGTAGTTGTGTGCTGGTACTGTCAATCAGACAGGGGTGATGCGGAGTAACAGGCCGCTCGTTGCCACGTATTGTGTGCCTGACTTAAGGGCCCAGGCAGATCCTAGTTCAGGAGAGCATCGTGTCCAGCTGCCAGCTTGGCGATGGGGGTTGAAACCTCAGCCCGGTGGCGGTGAGAAGAGGTGCTGTTTGCTGGTTGCCCACAGTTGGACCCGTAACAGTGGTACACCAAGATCTTGTCATGAATCCTGTGAGTCACACCATTACGTTTTTGGTGTACGTGTTTCCTTCTACTCTGTGCTCAGGGGGAGCCCCAGCACAGCCCCAGAGATTCCTCCCTTCTTCACCTTTCCCCAGAAAACACCTCTGTGTGGTCCGGGCAGGCAGGACACAGTGGCTGGACAAGGGAACCTTGATTTTGACCACGTAAGAAACGAGCAGCATAGAAACCCATCCTGGAGAGAACCAGCATCGGGGTAGGGTGAGCAGCCATCCTGTTGTCATCTTCTGTGAAGGAACTGGAAAACTGTGCCATAAATACTTGTGGCTCCGATCATCTCCGCAGGATACGCTGTCTGACAGACATCCTTGCTTAGGGGTCTGTATCTTAGGGATTGTGTTGAGTCACACGGTTGATTATTTAAATGTAAATAATAATTGACACATGTTAAAATTTGAATTTCATTAGGTGGAGGTTTTTAGACTTAGGCAAATGATTTTTTTTTCTTTCTTTTTAAATATAACACTGTAACATGCTTACTAGCTTTGACAAAGGGTTTTTTTTCCCCATGCAGAGATAGCAGGTCATAATAAACAAGGAGACAAGGTTATGCAACAAGGGGATATTTTAATAATCTTTGGTTTGAAGAAGACAGGCCAGTGTGAGGTACCTCTTAGAAACAATCTACTTCACTGATACCTTGCTTCAGCAGATTGACAGCATCTCAGAAAAGAAAATAAGTGTTTGCTATTCCTGTCATAGACTTCTTTCAATCACTGCGACAGATGTTCCAAGCATGTTGTTCCTCTGTTGAGTTTCTTTAGTAGTAAAAATACTGCGGTCTAAATATAGTTTAAATTGGTTGTGATACCTTGTTTGAATATGATTCAAAACTGTGTTAATGCTGGTTTAAATCATAGTGTAACAGGACAAAACCATTGGAAAGACTATGTAAGATTGTTTCAAAGCCAGGTATGAATTTTTATTCTATCATATTTAAAGCATTTCTGAAGAAATGCTGTCTTTTTCTAACACATCTTGCAATCTGACTTGGGATGAGCACTAGACAGCATAGTGAACTCTCCTCCCCCCATTCATTACACAGAATTACCTTTGATAAAAATAGGAAAAAGTACCTAGTTAAATAGTTCTCTTTTACTGTATCTGCAGTGTTGTCTCTTGTGACAGCTGTATGTCACACATCAGGAATACACAGATTTTGTTTTCCTTGCTTTTCCAGTTGAACCAGGGTGCCTGGAGTCAGGTCACAGCAGTATGACAGTAACTGCACTGGCAGTCCCTTCCAATTACAAGCGTGATTCCAATCAGTGACAATGATCAGGGGAACACTCTTGTTTGGATACTGGCTGGCTGAAGGCTTTCTGCTCCCTTTTTGTGACACCTGGCGTCAGGACACGTATACGGGTGAAGTTGCTGAATTGCAGTATTTGGGACACGGTGCTCCTTGTTTCCAAAAAATTACAAGTAGAGCAATGGTAGGACACAGTTCAAGGTTTATTTCGTCACTTGGACTTTCACTCCAGTGGAAGAGATTGGGATTTCACCTTCGGAAAATGGAGATGGTCAGTTTGTAATCTAGTTTTGTATCATTACTAGTTCATTTTTTAGTAGACTGTTAAAATACTTCCCTAAGAAAGACGGTGTTGGGAAATACTGGTGCTAAAATGTCCAGACACATGACTGGAAATAGTTAGCATCCTTCATTTTGTGCCCCTTTTTGGGGGAGGAGAGGGAAGCTCAAACGGTAATGGCTTGCTGCCGGGTCCTTGCTGTAAATCTGGTGGCAGTAGAAAGAGTCTCATGAAAGTTCCACTTCGTGGGAAAGCTCACTGGCAGTTGACGAGCACCCAGCTTTGAGCCTTCACGGGAGAGGGCAGTTCATGTATGCTTTGTCTTGAAGCCATTTGGGCCCTTCTGTCATTTCATGTAAGGAGGCTTTTTTTCTGGGCTTGTTTTACAAATTTGGAGTTAGGATTGTTCATACTGATCTTTCTTTTTCTTTGGTTTCAAGCTTCCCCATGCAGCGATGACGACTGTAGTTACTTACACATTTCTTCATGCTGATTGTGTAGATTTAGTGCCCATAGGTCTTCAGGCTGTGGGAACAATGGGAAAGACTTTGAACATTTAATTTTGCCCCCTTTTTGCAATACTGTTCTTCTGATTAAACAGAAATCCTATAGCATTCACCCCAGGAGGCACTTTATAAACTTCACAGGTAATTTTACTATCTATGGACAGCTGAATGCATTTTCTTTTCTTTTTTTTTTGCAACATGATCGTAGTCTTCTCTTAATTGTTGTTATGAACAATATATATATATTAATGAAAGAAGATTGTTAACATACTTCTTGGGTTTGCTTTCCTGTTTGAAGAGCTGCGTGGGGCACATCAGGACAGTTGTGGCATTGGGATTTCAAACTTTCATGTCTTTTGTCTAGCTCCCATGCCAGGGTATAGGAGCATGGCGAGATCTTTATTCCCTGAAAGGTAAATTGGTCATTTAGGGACAGACATCTGAGATTCTTTTTTATTCTTTTCTCCTTACCCACTTAAAACAACAAGGTTCCCAGCAAGGTGATGGTGCTCAGGATTTAGCAGGGCAAATTGCTACAAGTAAGAGAGGTAAAGTTTCTTGGAGGTGAATATGGTGAAAATGTTCCTGCCTGCCCATAGCATTTGGATATGGCCAATAAGAATGGGAAACACCTTGACCTTACTGTAACCTTCTGCCCTGATGCTTTGCCATCTGTCTCAGGACCTGTAAGAGGAGATTTGAGTGCCTCTCACCAGCTCTCCTACAAAGGCTGTCTCCCAAAGAGGGAAATGGAAGAGTTACATTGAAATGTTTTCCTTCAAAAGTGCCTGTTACAGAATTCAGTGGAGACCCTGATTTTTAGCTCCGATAGAAGTCCAAAAACTGAAATAAACCATTCTCCAAGGTCCATTTTTCTCCATGTATAAAGAAAATAAACGAACCAATACTTTTTAGTATGTGGGGCAGTATGTTCCTGCCTGACCACAAGGAGAGAGGTATTGGGAAAGGACCACAACCGCTGTTTCACGAGTTAGCGAGGTTTCTTCCTGCAACAGGGAACACAACTGTGTTTTGGTAAGGAATCGCCGGCGGGGAGGTCTGAGGGGAGGTGGCGTGCTGTGAAACAGAAACCGAGGCAGTGGCGGACGTGGTGCCTCCCTGTTGAACATCAGTGAACTGCAACGTTTGTATGTAAGGTTTGTGGGTTGTTACCTACGCTCAGCTTGTCAGAAGTTCCTTGGGGCGCTAAGGGCAGGCAGTGTCATTTGTGCCACTGGCAAAGCCCTCTGCCCGTCACAGTGACCTTACGTGAACTGTCTTACCCACGACCTTCAATAGCTGAAATATGCTCACCACCTTACAGCGTCGTGCGGTTTGCTGCGGAAGAGAGGAGTGTGTAAAGCATACATATGTATGCATTGCTCTGCGTGATCCTTTCTGGCTTGTAACAGCACATCAAGGGAATTCCTTGATGAGGAAGAGTTTTAGGAGTAGTAGAGGCACTCAGTGTTCCCTGTGCTTGCTTCCTTCCTCATGGAAGGTGCTCATCCAGGGGGATGCATGGTGTTGTGCAGCCTGTTGATCTTAAAAAAAAAAAAAAAAAACCAACCAAAACCCCGACAGAATGTAAAGTTGGGGTTTATCCTCTTAGTGTAAAATAAGCTGTATTTTTCTGTTTGCATTCTCTGGTTTAATTTGCAGGAAGACGGAGGCAAGACTAAAATATAACGAGGGCAGTTCATTTTGCTGGTTCACAGTGGCTCAGGTTTAGAAAGGGGGGGTGGGAAATAACCCAACCCTTAATCAGCGTAGTGCTTAAGGGCTCCCGTGTAAGAACGTTATGCTTAACCTTCAGCAAACGCTTACGGGCTGCCTGGAATAGTAACGGGTTTAAGCACATGCTTAAGTGTTTTCCTGAAGGAAGGACCTAAGCATCTTGGCAAGGGTTGTATTACGGCTTCATTTACCTTCACAGTAAAATCCCAGCACCCGAGGCAAACTTCCTTTCATCTCTCGGCAGATACCTGGGTGCATAGATGATTTTTTCACCCCCCCCC
>NW_010253056.1:0-15993 GCF_000690775.1 Eurypyga helias | reverse complement strand
AAGCTTTGGGATTAAATCCGGAACATCAGTGCTTATAAGGATAGGCAATAAAAGCATTGCTTCCAAGGAGACTTGGAAAAGGCTATGCGTATGTGTGAATGTATGTACTACGTGGTGCTGCACTGCACTAATCTTAAGGATGGTTTGAGCTGCATCAGATCAGCAGCATTTCCTCAGGGAAATCCATCTGTTAGAAACACTGCAGGATGGGTTGCGTTGGTTTGGTTTTAATTTACTTTTCCTCTTATCAAGCCTGCCCCATTATTTCAAATCACAGCCATGCTGGTAATGCATTTTAGCTCTTTTGAGTCTCTTTATTCTAGTGAATCAGAATTCACAGCCTGTTTCTGTGATAAACAGATGCTTGTGCATCTTTGCATTTTGTGATCATTAATGCTACTGGAACCCTTTTTTTCTTTTTTATTCTTCTAATCTTTCATTGTGTAAGTATTACTGTTTACTGAAATAGACATTCTAGTTACTTATGTCAGCTTCAATAAATGTTTTCATTTTTCTTTATTTTCAGATTATGTATTTCTGAATTGAAGCTATGAAATGCTTCATTACAATAAAAACTTGATGCTCTTTAAGAGAAAGAGATGCCCGGCAGAAGAGGAAAGCAGTCTGCTGGTAGCCAGGCCTTACTGATAGCCAGGGTTAAGTAACGCTGCAGAATGGGCTACCCACATGATGTAATGTGGCAGTTAAAAGGAGCAAGGTTGTTTTCTGGCTGTAGTGGCCATGAAACTAGGGCTTTGGCAAAAGCAGTGTTCTGCTTATAATAAAGCAGTGATGTTTCTCCCTTCTACAAAATACTGCTTTCATTGCCTTCATTTTTTGCTTGCTATTGCACACAGAAGACCTTAACCCTTCTGTAGCAAAGTAACCTTGATCCAATTTCTGTGGAACAGAAACTCTCTAACAGGTCTTTAATGAAAAACATTTAAAATCAAAATTTCTATTAATTTTTAATTTGGCTTCATGTTTTCAGTTGTGTTTATGACCAAATAAATTTTGATGGCAGTGCCTCTCTCTTATAGAACAGCACATATGGTAAACTCTGGTTTAGGATTTGTGTAAATGAAGTGGGGAATAAAACATTTGGAAATGGATAGCATTTATTAATACAAAATCCTTAAATTCCTGCCAGAAAGCCTGGTAAGACATGAATATTAATGCTTGAACTGAGCTCTTTATCTTTTTTAATATACTATATTTTATTAACAAGCTGAGTAGCAGAAGCTTAAGAATAGTTTACACAGTTATATTAACCAGAACAGCTGCTATGATATAAGGAAGAGAATTAAAAGTGAGCTAGCAGTGTTAAACTTTTAAAAACACTCATTTAGGCCAAGGGATGAACCAAACAATAGTAAAGGAGTGCTACTTACCTTAACTTGGTTCTCGGTATTAACTTCCTATAGGCTGAAATCGTCATGCCCAGGTGATTTATATTGTTAATGTCCTGGCAAAAAGCACCTTTATTTTCTGGGAAGGGATGCAGTCTTGTAGCTGAGGAAAAGGATGGTAAGTCTTAAATATGAATATATTTGTGTTGTTGTCATTGGCTTGCCATGAGCCTTATCAGAAGATTTGAGGTCACTTTTGGAGGCCTGCCTCATTACCTCGTGACTGTGATGACTTCCTCCGGGGTATAATATTGTAGACCTTTGTGTCCCATGGTCCATCTAATCCCTTAAACTTGGTTTTACAATTCTTTTGTCCTTTGCCATACCTCCCACTCTTATACTGCCTGACCCTGCTCTTCTCTCATCGTGCTTCTCTGCTCCCCTTCACCGTGACTTAGTGATCCTTTTCCATCTCAAACTCAAGTTTCTCCAGCCCCACCACAAGATAATAGCAATAGATTAATGACTTCATGAAACATGAAGCAACTGAACCCATAAACCTAACATTTTACATCCATGTCTTATGTGAGGGTCACTCCGTATGTCTGTTTTCATTTTACTTGTGTAACAGTGGGACATCATTTTCCCAGCTGGAGAGTAAGGCTCCATTGTACCACTGTACCAAAGTACCATCCTTTCTCTGAGTATATAAATAGCTTCAGCAGTCCATCAGAGAACACCTAGTCCTGTTGGAAGAACATGTGCATGAAATTTACATTTAGAACTGACGTAAATGGACACAGGTAAAAGGCCAGTATACTTAAAATATGAGGGAGAAATAAACTGTTACGGTCATTTCTGCCTCTTGCCCCTAAGGAAAACTGCAGTGTAGTCTGTGCATATAAATATATTGGAAACTTGGAAACAATGGGAAAAACACAGGTTTCAGTTCAAAATGTGCTATCTGTGCCAGTTAAATATTTATCAGAAGTAAATTTGACTTGTTCCATTAGGGAAGTATATAATTAGCAAATACAAAGAGCATGTAGGTATACTTCTCAACACTTAAGTATTTATTTACATTATGAAAACAAGTGTATGTAGCACAGCTCTAGCACCATACGTGATCCTCACTGCATACTGATTTATTTTTTTTAGCCCGGCACAATTTAAACACAGGGAAAATTATAAAAGTACGGAAAAAGTGGTACTGTTTTCTCTAAATGGAAAACAAAGAGAAGAAAAATATTTCAGTGTCTCAGTAGAAGTATGTACATTTTGCTGTGAGTGAAACTTTGGATGCTGGTACACCCCAGAACACTCTAGAAAATAAATGTAATTGGTTTTTATTTAGCTGAAGAATAACCTAACAGAACATATTCAGAAATGAAGTGCCTTTATTTGAGGTGGATCACTGACAAAACCATAAGCATAGTCTAAAAAGTGAGCTGCAACCTGCAGCAGTGTGCACTAACCTTCCTGTAACGTTTGGCAGGGAGGAGCACTTTTGCCTCCGCAGGTGGATTCTTCATTCCTGTGGTAGTTGACATCTTGTGGTACAAAATCTGAGCTGCATTTTAAGTTATGCCTACAGTCTTTGTACTTACAAAAATTCCAAAGATGTGGACAACTATTTGTAGTACAATGCTTAAATGTATGAACAACTTCATTTCTTCTCTAGATTGTGAAGTTAGTAATAAAAGTTTAAAATTTCACTTTGACATTTGTATACTTTAAAAGGAAGCAACAGCTGGTTTTCTTTTTTTTTTTTTCCCCCCTTCATCCAGGTGAATTTCATAGCATTCCAAGCAGTCATGGACAGAAAGTCCAGCATTAGGCATATGTCTGCGATCACTCGTGTTGATCGTGGCAGATCAGCCTTGGCAGACTCCTTGGCGTGTAAAGTGGGCATCGTTGCTTCAGCCAGCGCCAGAGGGATGCGATTGACAGACACACAGAGAGATGAGCAAGAGAGATTCATCATAATCAAGTCTACATAAGAATTGGTTTGTATCTTCCTTTTTTTTTTTCATTTTCTTTTTATCTGTAGACAGAAAAATGGTTTGCTGAAAGCCTTGCATCTTGTCAGATCTTTTTCTAAGCCGACATGTGAATCAAGCTGTGCATTACAGAACAGAAGTTCACAGTCTTCAAAGTGCAATCTGGGCAGTACTGGAGTAGAGCTTTTAAGTGATATCTAACATCCATTCTTAGCTGCTTCTCACTATGGAGAAGGATGTTTTCAGAAAGATTCTTTGTAGTAACTTTGGTTTTTATTTGATAGCTCACAGGCTAATGCCCTGTTCCTCCAAGCCACTGTGATGGGCTGTGTCTTGTTAACATTACCTCTGTCTTTGATGTCTGCAAGTTCAGACTTACCAATTTGTAAAATGTTTTGGAGCATGACTGTGGAAATGTGCCTGACAGTGGTATTATGCTGTGACTGCTATCTTGAGGTGTTGATTTTGATTAAGAATAAAAATATATTACACCCAATGCAGAATTTAAGATCCCAAGAACTTTAGAAATTGAAATATTGAAGTCTTATTGTGGTTTTTCCTTTAAGTGCATCAAGAAATATTGGCATTGTAATAGAGCAGGTATGGTTTGCCTGGCCAGTGCAAATTTTAAAATCAGCAAATTATGAAACACTTAATAAATTATTAATATTAATTATCTTTTAGGGCAATTTCTATGTATTATGAACTCTCAGACAACAACTTGGCCCTCATCAAACAATGTAGGTGTGGTTCAGGTTTTCTTACTAACTTAATTGACTCCCCTGGACAAGTTGATTTCTCCTCTGAAGCTAGAGCAGCTCTCTGTGTCACTGATGGTGTCTCTTGTGGTGGACTGTGTTTCAGGTAGGCATGGTCTTCTAATTACAAGACTTAGCAAATGGGTTTTTTTATTTTCTTCCTCTTAAGAGAAAAAAAAATAATGAGTGATGAAAGAAGCTTCTTTCTCCAAAAGTTTAATTTCTAATGGTATGAATTCTGATTTGCAGTCTTAGCCCATGGCCTTTCCTGTATCTTAAGAGGATTATATCCACTTTGTATCCAGCTTTTGGATTGAATGTAAATGAGGAAATAAAGTCAGTCTTTCATTAAAATACCAGGGAGTGGAGCTGCCTGTCATTCTCCTCCTGGAGCAATGCATGCAAGCGAGTAATGACAGTTGCAGGGACCACTGAGCCTACCACCAAATTCCCAGTTGGAATTTCCCTGGCACCACTGTATAAAGTAGATTAGACATCTTACCCTCAAATATAATGCCTGTTTTAATTGTGCTTATATTTATAACAGACAAGACTGTTCTGCAGCAGGCTATTGCAGAACTTAGGAGACCAGTACTGATGATGAACGAATCGTGCTTGGCTGGAACAGCAGCTGGAGCCTAAGGATCCTTACCAGACATTACAGCATATTGTGGAAAATGCCAGTGTTGTCATTTCTACCTACGGAGAGGGTGAGGCTGGACCAATGGGTAATATTATGGTAAAGAAAACTTTAAAACTTTGCTGTGGTTGAAATCCTATTTTGGAGAATACCAGCCTTGATGTTGCATACGTTTATGGCAGTTCAGATTTCTCTCAAATCTGACGGAGCTGTTCTTCAGTCCCCTTCCACCCCCTCTGTTTCATTCTTTTGGGGCTATTGTTTCTGACCAACGAACTGGGGAGCAAAAGCAACTAGGAGGGAGGAAAGAATTCACAAAGCAGATCATCCTCTAGTGATACTTTCTCACTAACTAAAGGTGTAACCTCAAGCCAGTTGCTCAGTATCATTCAAACATCAAATGTCAGACATTTGCCTGGGGCAAACTGCTGAAAAGAAGATATGGTTTGAAATTTAAGGCAGAGGACCAGAAGCCAGAAGTTTAGCTTTCTGTGCCTGACTTTGCTGCTTATGTCACTTACACGTCAAGAATGTGGCCTTTTTGCTATTCCTGACTGATCAGACATTTAATTTGCTCTTTTATGATCTGAAGCTGTAGGTCTCTGTTATTCTACCAGTGATTACATCATAACTGCTGGATATCTCTGGAAGGGTGGTGTGCAACTAGAAAGACAAACAGCTGAGAATTGTGAAATAAATAAAAAAATAAAGTCAACTGGAAGTCTTCTTTGGTGGTCCAGCTGTTAGAGCAAGGAATTGTCAGAATTCGGCTGCTTCAGATACTCTCTTTTTCCACCAAATACCTACAAGACAGACCTTCTCACCAGAGTTTTCAGACCTGGTTCCCTTTGTTTAAATGTGATCTTGTACTAGCTTGTTTTATGGCTAAAACTGACTGTGGCTTAATCTCGTTACTGGAACAAAGGACTCTCAGCTAGGATTGTATTCAGATTCTTATATTCCATGAACCTCGGCTCTTCTTAAGTTAGGTCAGTTTTATCTGTGTGTCAGGAACAAGCCACCTGTATTTTAGTTTCCTGAGAAAGTTCACTAACAATTCAGTTAATATTCTTTATAGAGTCATAATCCTCCAGATCCCACTTAGCACTTCACAAATATATTTCTGAGGTTTTTATTTTAGCCTTTGTTGTAAATATTTCCACTGTGTGGGACAAAGTAAGGTTCTTGCTTTTAAGTAATATTCAATAGACCCATTTTAGGGGAAATATTCCCTTGTTCTATATTTCAGAAAGTATGTGGCATCTTTACTGATCCTACTTGTCATTGAAAGCAATTAATATATTTCAGATCAGTGCTTTATGAAGTGCATTCAGTATTTCCGCCTTCTTTCAATGATAGATCCAGTTATGGGTACTGTTGGGTTTGGCTCTGGTCTGCACACCTGGGAATTTATTCTGAAGCCGTTTGCTGAGATGTACCTAACCAAACTTGCTACCAAGGGTGAAAAAAACAACTCCCTCCAGTTGAGCGTTCAAAGACAGTGGAAGGTAGGATGAGAAAACTCCGGGGCGATACGTAAGTAACACAGCACACATGGAATAAGTGTAGATACCACAGTGACACTAAGGGTAATCAACAAGGTGTACCAGTGCATGCTGAGTTTGTGCTTCTGTAAGACTAACCTTTCATAGGCAGCTTAGAAAGCTGGTTGGAGACATGGGTTTGTAGCTCTTACAGCAAAACTATGTATCTGAGAAAGGCAATTGTTTGTAATGCAGATATGCTGTATGGGCCTTCTCTTGTGAGTTCTGCTAACCTGCTTGGTAGGAGCTGGGAGACATGATTCACTCTCAGAACTTCAGAACATAAATGCTTTTATTGACCTACATAGGTAAAATTAATACACAACACAAGATTATGGATCAAATCCAGTCTTTTGATACCAATGAGCACTTCTATGAGTTTGATGAACCTTAAATTGTATCTCATAAATGAAGGTGTGAATTTCCTATTAGGTATTTGCACAATTTGCTGCTAACTGAATGCTGTATACATGTGTGAAACCTCAGTATACCTGCTTTTCTTCTGATGCCTTATAATAAATTCAACCTACCTTGACTCGTTTAGCTTATAGCATACTCCAAGATATATTTTGCATGGTATTTAAATGTTTCAGCAAGGCTCCTAAAGACAGGTATGCATAACAGGGTGAAGTAAGAGAATTCTTGGCAACAGGTTTGGTTACAGTGCCTAGTTCCCTGTAAAAAGCCTAAAAATGCACGTTGAAGTCAGTGTTTTTAAGGGCAGTAAAAAACCCTCAAAAACCTAAAGTAACAAAAAGCCATCCTTTGCCTCCCCAAACATCTGACAGCTATTGCTACATTCAAATAACTATTAGCCACTCTTCTGCTATTTTAATGTCTGCTTAAATATGAAACTTCACAAAGTTATCTCTGAAAAATAATCAAGTGGAAGTTTGCAGGAAAAGTGGCTACTCCTCAAGCTCAAAGTGGATGAGTAAAAATAAACTTCTTTAGATACTTCCCAGCAAATGGAAAATTCAGCAAATCAACCACTTGTCCAGTTGGAGAGAAACTGCCAAGGACATTTTGCCAGCTCCCTGTGCATCCTGTCTGAGGTAGAGCAATATTTTGTCTTGATTTGATTGCAAAGGGAGACTTTTTGTGGTTCAGGATGTTAGCTGTTAGGAAAGTCATCCCTCTTACAAAGCAGGTCCATACTTTCTGTAGAGACCAGAAAAATTCTGCATGTAAGAGCAATGTGCGTAAGGTGAGACAGAAGTAGAAGGCAAGTGTGAATGGTCTATTCACTGAAATAACATATCCTGCTTATTATTAGATTGAAGATTTTTGTGTCTTCTTCTGTTAACTTCTTCTGATAGGCATTTGGAATTTCCTTTGGAATTAGATGCATTTGATAAAATTTGTGAGTCTTGAGCTGTATGATCCTTGCAAACAGTTTCTCAAACAAAAGCCCAGAACAGAGAAACCGGAGGGTTTTCAGATGTACAACATGTTTAAGATAAACGGTAAGCAAAACCTGTTTCTGTTATATTACTTACTCTGGTCGCTGTAAACCTGTTTCAGACCTTTGATGCCATTATGAATTTTAAGAAGGAAGAGGCAGCCAAAGTGATAGAGAAACTTGATATCAAGCTAGACACTGAAGATCAAGATAAGAGGGAAAACCCCTTCTTAAGGTAACTTGGCCTTTGTACTTCATTGGAATTTCCAGCATAGTAGTATTTCTTACCTTGAGCTGTGTAATAGAATCATAGAACCATAGAATCATAGATTGGGTTTGGGTTGTAAGGGACCTTAAGATTATCTAGTTCCAACCTTCCACTAGACCAGGTTGCTCCAAGCCTCATCCAGCCTGGCCTTGAACACTTCCAGGGATGGGGCATCCCCAGCTTCTCTGGGCAACCTGTCCCAGTGCCTCCCCACCCTCTCCAGGAAGAATTTCTTCCTGATATCTAATCTGAACCTCCCCACTTTCAATTTAAATCCATTACCCCTTGTCCTGTCACTACAAACCCTTGTAAAAAGGCACCCCCCAGCTTTTTCCTAAAACCAGTCTTTTAGGAAGTCCACAGAAACTTACCTTAATTGTCTTTTTGTAATCTGGTTAGTGGTTAATTTGTGCATCAGGACTGCCATGATTTGAAATAGGGTGATTGGTAATAATATTGCACTGAACTTGCTAGAGACATAACAGGACTGAAGTGTGTTGCAGCATACAAAAGATACACCTGTTTTAATTTAAAA
Source organism: Eurypyga helias (assembly GCF_000690775.1). Lineage (NCBI taxonomy): Eukaryota > Metazoa > Chordata > Aves > Eurypygiformes > Eurypygidae > Eurypyga > Eurypyga helias. The sequence goes on along the minus strand of NW_010253056.1, from coordinate 7,497 downwards.
AAATTGAGAATATTTTCATTTCATACATGAAAAAACCCACCAATTCTGCCTCCCTCCCTCTTCTCAAGGTCTGAATGCAGTGCTAATACAAAGTGTCTGCTGCCACACGTTTATGCTGTGGATGTGTGTATTCAAAAACACGGTTTCTAGTTGTCCCTCACAGATTCCAGTATATTCAAAAACACTGCTGAATTCCGATCAGCCTTTTGAAGAGTAATGTCTGAAAACACGTGATCGCTTTCTGTGCAGCACTGAATGTTAAGAGCAGAGACTTGAAGAAACTGTCCGGTTCCTTCTCGTGAGAACTCGTGTTCTCCTCAGCTGTGTCAAAACTATGGGAAAAGAGGGTTCAGGGGATACACGTGGAAGCCTCTTGAAATAATCACTGGAGAAGAGACACCTGACCACATCACTGCGGCAAATGGCCAAAGATGTGACAAAACATTTGGGTTCGTTTTTAACTTCCATATCTGGAAGAGAGGGCCATAAAATATGACTATTCATGGACCTGTTTCTTCCTCCTTTCTATTGTCAGCAGAGACAAGAACATCTGTGGTTACTTCAGGAACTTAATGTAATCCAAGAATCCTAACCTTTCTGTTGAAATGAAAGTCACTAGCCCAAGGGAAAAATGAGTGCAAGGAATTCTCGTTTTCAGTAATTTAAACATAGGGTTACCTTCAAACTGCTTGTTCTGGAAAAGTATTTTACTCATAGCCTTTAACAAGATTCAGGTAGTCATAGGGAAATTTTAAATGGGTCTCGTGACTTTTTACATTGCATCCCTACATGTAGATTTTTCCGTGCTATCCAGAAGGTTTATTTAGGGGTCAGTTACTATGTTTGTTGAAACAAGATTTAATTACAGTGTAAATTTTTGGTCTCCAGGCTGTGATGCACCACTGGCTACCAGCTGGAGATGCTGTGCTTCAGGTGACCATCATTTCACCTACCTTTCCCTGCAACAGCACAAAAATACCACTGTGAACTTCTTTATGAGTGTCCACATGACGATGAAGCTGCTACAGGTAAAAAAAAATTTCCAGTCTACCAGGAACCATCAGAAATACAGCAACCTGAGTGCACAGAAGAGTAAAACTGCTGAAAATGGATTTGGATTAAGTTTCTATGTTATAATGATACTAATTAAATGGGGCTGTCTTGAGCAGGTATTACAAAAAGTAAGAAAGCAAAGGAAAAACCTTGGGTTACTACACAGAAAACTTGCTTTATATTCTTATTTGCTGGATACTGGTGTGTGTGAAACCACATTGTATTTATTTCGGATTCAGAGAACATGTGGTTGAAGTGTGCAGGAATATGATATGTGCCAGCCTTTGGATGTACTGTTAAGAGATGGGTGGAGCAGCGTGTTCATTACCCTCCTTCTCTTTGCAGCTTTGATTCCCGTCTCCTAGTGAATGCTGTCATTTCTCCTCAGTCACAGCCAGAATCATAAGAAGACACTTTACTTTCAAACATTTCTGACGTGTCCCCTGGTAGCTGACATGTTAATGTTCTCTGATTCACTCTCAACCTTAAAGGGGAAGGACAAAAATCTGATAAAAACCTAAACCATCTTCCCGTTGCCTGAAGGTGTGGCTGAGATCATGACTAAAGAGCAAATAGCTGAATCTGATACAGGGCTGTTGAGCCGACTTTGACAGGAAGGAGTTAAGCTTTGAAGAATTAATCTGTAATATGATCATCAGCTTGAGTATTTTCAAGAGTATCTACATTTTTTGGATCTATGTGGATTTGTCACTTCCCTCAGAAATCTGCAAATGTTGAAGTAAATAAATTATATTTGAAGTAATTTTCAAGCCCAGTGTTAGCAGACCAGCTTGTCTGTGACGGCACACGTGTTTAATCTTCTAATATACTGTTAACTCTATGCCAAAACCAGAACAGGACTTTTGGTTAGCGGTCCTGCTTCTGACCGTATCATCCATATGATCACTCAGGATGCAAACTTCAAGCTCTGTATTTTGCCTTCTGGGTTCTAGTGGATACAGGGGATCTTTAAATCTGCCTATTAAAAACTTTTCCTGAGACTAGGTCATATTAGTAGAGATTTAGTGATATCATAGAACCTGCTACCAGAAGAGGGAAGGTTGGACATGCAAGGAATCAGTACTAACAGAGGTCTCAGTATTGAGAGAAACAACAGTGGTGAAGATTTGTTACCTTAACAAAGGAACTTTGATTGCTGCCATAGATACAATTCATCTGTCATTCACATCTGATATGGGGTGTTTCTGTGACTTTGGACAAGTCTTCATGTGGATGTGGATGCTCCATCCCTGGAAGTGTCCAAGGCCAGGCTGGATGAGGCTTGGAGCAACCTGGTCTAGTGGAAGGTGTCCCTGCCCATGGCAGGGGGTGGGACTGGGTGGGCTTTAAGGTCCCTTCCAACCCAAACCCCTCTGTGATTCTCTGGTATTGTTTCTACTGGACAGAAAGTTTGAATCATGGAACCAAACTACACACTGGCAAGAAAGTTGTTTACTTAAGACCCATTCAAAGGTAGATGGAAATAATATCTTTCTTTTTAATATAAATGCATGCAAAAACAAATGCTTGCTCTCAGTTTTTGGAATCCTAAATAAGTGATGATTATGTTTCTTTATAAGGGTCATCTTTTCCTGTTTATAAAAACAGTAATCCAGAGGGGTTCTAGTCAAGTAATAGGCAATTTTCCTTTCTGGAAAAAGGCTTAGCTTTTTGGAAATACTGGAGATAAAACAAGTATTCAAGGATTGTTACTCATCTTTGTAGAACCATTTTGATGGTAGGTTGTTATGTTGAGCCCACTGAGGATGTACCTTGTGAGAGCATTGTTGGTCTAGTTGGTGTTGACCAGTTTTTGGTGAAGATGGGAACCATTACTACCTTTGAACATGCCCACAGCATGAGAGTGATGAAACTGAGAGTTAGTCCAGTTGCACGTGTTGCTGTTGGAGCAAAAAGTCCTGCTACAAAGCCAGTTGAAGGTCTAAAGACTCTGGCCAAGTCAGATCCTATGGTTGAGGTGAGTGTCAGCTGGAAGTTTTAGCTTTAGAGCTACTGGTTCACAGTGCCATACGCAAAGCATTCCACATCAGTCACGGAGAGCTCCTTGTGTGACCTAATGCCATGGCTGCAGGCTCAGAACAGATTTCAGCTGTGATTGTACGAGCCAACACACGGTAAGCAGGGGTATGTTCAGTCAGCACTTGAGTAGGAAGGTCCCGAGGAGAAACACCATCTCCACAGCAACTGGCGTTGGGTTTTTGAGCAGTGCTTTTCCTTACACTTTCTTTATGCTCAACTACCTTAGCAGGACAGAAACTGTGTTTAATGGAGAGTATCCAGTTCTGTTGGTGAGGAATTTCATTCTGGTGCACTCCCGGAAACAACACGGAGACGATGATTTGTTAAACTTCCGAGTACCTGGGTTTGAGCAGTTTTGGGATCTGACATTTTTCTGATTCAGTCTGTGTGCATTTCTGTTAATATGAATAAATTCTTTAAATGTTTCCTCCCTACTATTTCCTCTTCTAGTCTGTTATTGAAGAACCTGGTGAACACATCGTTGCTGGAGCAGGGGAGCTGCATCTAGAAATTTCCCTTACTGATCTGGAAGATCATGCTTGTATTCCAGTTAGGGTATTCAAGATTTTTTTTGGACAGCAGTGTATGGAATATGACTAAACATTAACCTTTAGAAATACCATCTTAATCTGCTGGTGATGGTTTCCTTAGAGCAACTTCCTTAAAGGAATTTGGGACTCTTTAGGAGATCAGCCAATAAAATAATAAAAGGAATTCTATATTAGCTCATTGAAAGAGCTTAAATTAAGACAGAAATGGGAAGAAGATCCAATGAACAGGGAAACTAACTTAACAATGATGGTAACCATAGATGTGCTACTGAAAATGCTGATGTTTCTCCTGTTGAAGCTAGCAGAGCATGCCAGGATGACTGCGTGAGCCTGGCATTAACACACTGCCTGAGGAGGAGAAGCAGCAGTTTATTGCATGGCATGTGCATGGTATGTGGAAATGATCAGTTTTATACTTAGGAATTTTTTGTCTTTGATCTACTTGACAGAAGTCAGACCCAGTTGTATCTTACTGTGAGACAGTTGGTGAGGAGTCAAGGTGTGCTTACCCAGATCTTCCAGTGAACTCAGCAGGCTGTATATGAAGGCTCAACCCTTTCCCAGTGGCCTGGCAGATGTAGACAGAGGGGAAGTCGGTTCCCGTCAAGAACTGAAACAGTGTGCACGTTACCTGGCAGCGAAGTGCAAGTGGGATGTGTCTGAAGCTCATAAGATTTGGGCTTTGGACCTGATGGTATCAGTCCAAATATCTTAGTTGACATCATGAAAGGTATCCACTACCTAAATGAAATCAAAGACAGCGTTGTTGCTGGGTTCCAGTGGGCTATGAAAGAGGTAAGTGCAGTTCTGTGTGTTGTATTTGTGTTACTGACAGGTGTGGGAGCTCTGTTCATGTGAAATTTTGGAAGCTGTCAATAACTGATCAGCACAGGGTAGTGGGCTAGCTTGCTGAACCTGTGCCATGAACACGTTGCTGTCTGTGGGTGTTGTGTTCCAAGTGTGAGCTCAGAGTCCTGGAAGGACTTTGCTGTGCATGTAGGGAATGCTGCCTTTGTCCAGATGTAACTGTTCAGAGTCACCATGAGTGAGTTAAATCAGGCCAGAATCATGCTGAGTCGAGGCTCATACCTTAGAAGCTCTTGTGTAGTTTCACACCTTTATATTTGCCCTTTTAATACCGCAGAGTGCGAGGAGAACACGAGAGGTGTTCATTTTGATATCCGATGTCACTCTGCATGCGGATGCCATTCACCGTGGTGGTGGGCAGATCATTCCTACTGCGAGGAGGGCTCTGCATGCCTTTGCTCTTATGGCACAGCCCGGGCTGACAGAGCCCGTCTACCTGCTAGAAATACGGGTATCCAACAGGGTGTTACGTATGAGAACGTAGAATCATTTTGGTTGGAAAAGACCCTTAAGATCACCAAGTCCAACTGTTAACTCAGCTCTGCCCACAGCAAAGATTCAAGACATAGATATGTAATCGTGCTTCCACATTCTCTTCCAAGAAACCATGATAGCTCTATTCTATGTCCTTTAGATCAGTGACGCAGAGACTGTTTGAGAGGAGGTTTTTCACTCCAAAGTTAGGAAGAGGTTACATGGAAACCGCAAGATATATGTGGGGAGGTCAATTACGCTGTTCTTAATTAATTGCCATTACCTTTGGGAAAGTTATGGTTTGAGGGTCTTTTTTCCCCTCCTTCCTTTCTGTCACAGTAAATATTCAGGAGAACAAACAATGGGTATCCTAAATAACCAGAAAGAGCAGCAAAGGGTTTTGGTTTTGGGTTTTTTTTGAGCTGCTTAAACATTAACTTCTGTCCTTCGAATAACTGGATTTTCTTGGTAAATTAAATTCTTCCATGAAAGAGCCTGGAAAATACATTCCATGCTAAAAGTCCAGCTATTCACATACTGTCTTAATGGTCTTTAAAGCAAATGGAGGATTGAAAACCTGCTTTAAAAATTAATTCCAGACTATGGTGCTGCGTGGTGGGCAGGAAATCTGCCAGCTCAGTTTCTGAAAAATGTCTTAGCCATGACAACTGAAGAAGATGAGTGCAAGTAAGGACAAAAACAGAAAATGGAGGAGTTTTTAATCTGGATGACTTCTGACACTTATTGTGACAAAGGAGGGGAGTTTTGCAGCCTTAGTGGTATGTCTCTAAGGAAACGGGGGGGAGGGGGTTAAGTGCAGTTTTTACCAGGGTGCTTGTCAGCCACGTTGTTAAGTTCTAAGGTAAGATACAGTAAGATCCTGTTTGTATAAAATTTGCATCCGGCATTTATTGCAACACACTAGAGGGCTCTGTGCTTTCTTGTGCCCAGAGATTCCTGAAGGTAATTCACTGAGCATACGCACTTTCACCTCGCTTCATGCACGTAAACAGCAGTCCAGAACAATCAGTATATACAGTAATTGGAAACTTCATGGTCATGTGAGGCAGAGAGGGCAGGCAGAGTTTCTGAAAGGTGTCTTGGAAGTGAGAGTGGAGCCACCTATTACACATGAGAGAAATTTCTCTGAGTGAGGAGCTGTCATGAGGAAAACATCCAGAGAGTGGTCTAGAGGGACTGTCTAATGCTGCCTGGCTGTGTTAGAATAACTGGTGATCTCCTCCTTTCATGTAACTTGATATAATTTTCTTTTATATTGCCCAGAACAGGTGGTTGGTGAGAGCTTTGGGGTGCTGAAGAGGAAAAGGGGACACGTTTTTGAAGAATGCTATGTGGCCGGAACTCCAGTGTTTGTGGTCAGGGCATATCTACCTGTGAGTCTTTCGGTAAGATGATGCTTCTTTTACCCACATGCCATTAAAGACAGACGTCTCTCTGCAGGATCAGAGAGACATAAGAGTTCCCATTTACTAGCTCCCAGCTTCTTCCTGGTGTCCCTTTCCATCTTCAGAACAAATAGTTGACTCCTTTTATCCTGGTGCCCTGCTGCATTGGGCTTTCATGGCAGCAGAGGTTGCCAGCAAGGTGTGGCAGCTTCTGCACGTTAAGGCTTTTCAGTGTGCACCAGGTTCGGTTTCCTTAATTTCAAATCAAGGTCTTGCTTTGAGGCAATTCTGGAAGAAAGAGCTGGTCTGCAGCAGCAGCAGGAGGCTGGAAAATTTGGTACTGATTTCAGTCTTTTAAAAGAAGGACAGAATGCCAGCCTAAGCAGCTTAAATGGCATCAAACCCTCTTGCGAATCTTAAGGCTACCTTTAAAATAACAACCTGATCCTTCTTAGGAATTATAAAATTCAACTTCTCAGTGCCGTACAGAGCCCTTCCCGTGCTACTGTGGTTGGTTTGTGTGTCCTGTTTCCCTCTTTCCCGTTTAGAAGTGCACTGTAAGAGCATCCTGTGACAAAGTTTACCAGTTTCACGGTGTGCGTTTGGAACTCCTCACCAGGTAAAACTGTAAGAAATGTAATGTTTTATTTTGGAGGAGGCTTCTTTGCCAAAGCACATTAGTGTGGTAACTGCTAAAATAGTCAGTGATGAAATAAGAGATGCTTAACTTTTAAAAGTTTAAACTAGCAATTTAACTTCCTAAAAGAACAATTTACATGTCTGGGTTTTGAGTTTTTTGGGTTTTTTTCCCCATCTCCAAGATTCCATAGGGCTTAAAACAATTTCATAACAAGACCCATTTTCCAAATAGTGGAAAAAAAGAAGTGTAAGCCTAGCCTTGATAAGATATGTATTACACTGGGATCTCAGTCTCAGCTATCATAGCACAGTAGCATCCATATTCACCAAAACTGCCTTTCTGTTTCCTTGCCAGAGCTGCTGTTGAATCCTGCTAAAACAGCAGTTGTACGGGGTGGGTGGAGCAAGGGTTTTATGTGGGGGGGGGAGGTGGGGGGCGACGGGTGGCTTTTGTGAGAAACTGCTGG
>NW_010253055.1:0-63656 GCF_000690775.1 Eurypyga helias | reverse complement strand
CTGAGGGGGGATCTTATCAATGCTCGTAAATATCTAAAGGGTGTGTGTCAGGAGGATGGGGCCAGGCTCTTCTCAGTGTTGCCCAGTGACAGGACTAGGGGCAATGGCCATAAACCGAAACACAGAAAGCTCAACCTGAAAATGAGAAAATACTTCTTCCCTGTGAGGGTGACAGAACACTGGAACAGGCTGCCCAGGGAGGGAGTGGAGTCTCCTTCACTGGAGACTTTTAAAAGCTTCCTGGACTTGTTCCTGTGTGATCCACTCGAGGTGATCCTGCTCTGGCTGGCGGGCTGGACTAGATGATCTCTAGAGGTTCCTTCCAACCCTTACCAGTCTATGAATCTGTGTTAGGCCTCATGCTTTTTGGATGGATGGTTCACCCACATATTCATTTACCAGTAGAAAAAAACATTTGAATAAGGCACAGAACAGTGTTTTTTCAGAAAATGTGTTAGTTTGTAACACTGAAGGTATAATATTTTCATAGAGGATAACACCTTTTGTTTTTCTTGCTTTCACCTCATCATTTATAAATCTTTTCGCAAGATGAACCATTTTTCATTAGCATTCACAAAGTTTCATTTAATTTACTTAACACTTTATTTTGGCTTAAAGAATTATTTCTGCCCAGAAACACAGAGCTAGCTTAGGCTACAAAAGCTGCCAGGCTGCTTATCTTCAAAAAGAGTATGATTCAGTTTTGGGAGATTGCTCTCTTCAGAGCATAGTCATTGTAAAGCAATAATAGTAGATGCACACCTACATGTACATGTGTGTATGGTAGCACAGATGCATGCATTGGAGAGGTGTGTGTACCCACAGCCAGCGCCTTCTTTGGAAATCTCTTGTTCTTGTAGTGAGGATTGAACACAGTGAATTTTCCCAAGAGATTGGTTTAGTTTCAAAAGGGGAAAAACACTTCCTGCATCCCAAGGGGTTATTTTTGGAGTCCTTTTGAAAACAAAAATTAAATAAAACATGTATGTGTTCCTTTAAAGGACTGGCTCCGGCAGATGCAGCATGGTTTGCAGCATATTCTTCTAGAATTCAACGGGATGAGTATAAATTGCCGACAACAACAACAAAAGATGGTGATGGGGGGAGGCAGAGGAAGAAACAGAAAATGTGTTGACAGTGGATCTGACCGACACAGCTCAAAACAATAGGATGCATGTTTAGCATGACTGGCTCTATTCATTCTCCTGTCAGCACTTGGCGTGCCTGCCTCTCAAAGGCAGCAAAGCTGCAGGAAGTGTCTCTTCCTGACAATATATAGAGAAATTTCCTTGACACTATATTCTTCAGCTACAAATAGATGGTCCTGGTGAGTTTTTGATTAGCAAGCAGCTTTAAAAGACATATTAACTTAATAGTAAAGATGCTAAAGAATAATATGCATGCATGAGAAAGGCCTGTTTTATAAATCAGCCTAGTGAATGTTGACTGAGTAAGCTTTTCTCTTCTGCTACACAGTGCAGTATTTAAGCCTGCTGAAATGTGTAGGAAAAACACCATCTGCACCCTATAAATGCTGTTTTTCTGTTTCAGATTACCTTAACTACATTTACTACCAGGGTGGCACATGATCAGCTGCTCTTCAAGAATGTGTTTACCTTGCAGCTCATGTGTAGTCTATGCCACATTTTCCTTAAAGCACAACCTCATGCCACTATTTAATCACCTGCCAAGACCTTTCATTTGACAGGAGAGATGCTTGAAAATGACATGTAAAAAGTGAACCTCCAATTACTCTATATTTGCAGTACTTCAGCACAGTAGTTGATTTGCATAAATAGCATTCTGTTGCAAAACAACTGTAGCCACTTCAGGTTGCCTAGTTAATACCTCTAACCCCACTGCAAATGCATGGGAAGGAACACAAAGCTACAAACCCTTTTTAGTAACTTGCCATTTCTGCTTTTTTCTTTTTTGAATCTCAACTGCAGCTTCCAGAGCTGTTCTTTTCACACTGACTCCTGTTTGTAGAACTTGTAATTTAGAAAGCAACTATATTCAATATATATTTAAATATGTATCTAAAAATATATATTAAAATATATTCATTTATAGAATCATAGACTGGTTTGGGTGGGAAGGGACCTTAAAGATCATCTAGTTCCAACCTCCCCTGCCATGGGCAGGGACACCCTCCACTACACCAGGTTGCTCAAAGCCTCATCCAGCCTGACCTTGAACACTTCCAGGGATGGGGCATCCACAGCTTCTCTGGGCAACCTGTTCCAGTGCTTCACCACCCTCTCCAGGAAGAATTTCTTCCTGATATCTAATCTAAACCTCCCCATTTTCAATTTAAACCCATTACCCCTTGTCCTGTCGCTACAGGCCCTTGTAAAAAGTCCCCCCATGTTCCTTGTGGGTTCCCTTCAGGTACTGGAAGATGTTATAAGGTCTTCCCCAAGCCTTCTCCAGGCTGAACAAGCACAACTCTCTCAGTCTGTTCCCAAAGGAGAAGTGCTCCAGCCCTCTGAGCATTTTCATGGCCTAGTCTGGACTCGTTCCAACCAGTCATTATAGTGTAACTTAAACTGATGGATGTATGAGGACACCTCATGAAGGGTTTCAGTGTGTATCTCCCAGTGATTTGTTGCTCCCTGGAGCAAGAGATAAGGTCTTAGAATTGGTTTTGCATAGTTGATAAAACATTTGTCTGCTTAATTTCCCTGTCCTACCAGCAATGAGTCTCCAATGCTTCGTGAGAATCTGGTTTTGAATGGTTTTGTTTTAGAGGTATGTGATATGATATGTGCTTAAGCCCTACGGTGGTAGGGAACAGCCCTGCATGCATTGATAATCTAACAAAGAATGTGGGCCAAGTGTCAAGCTCTTTCTGAAATCCACAGAGATTTTCAGGTTTCTCAGGAAATGTGTCACAAATAATCTTTCTGAAAATTAGTTCTAATTTCTCAAAGAAGCGCTTAATTATATCCATACCAATACTCTTTCAGTACATCAACAGCATGAGTAGGTGAAAGGCAGGTTAAACTCTGCAGGGATTATCATGACTGCTTTCCTGCTTGCTGCTTAAAAAACAAACAAACAAAAAGCCCCACAAAACAAACACACCTCTTACAGGCTCTCTTATCAAAATGGTTATCAATATGTTTTTGAAAACATAAATACTATTTCCAGGATCTGATGGTAAACCGATAGTTGCATTCTTTGGGGTATTGTGTGCACACTCATTGAGACTTGGTTCTTCTCCCTTTTACTTTTAGAAGATGATGCCAAGACTTTGATATTGTTGCTAAAGCTGAATGTAGTATTTGATAGTAAAAAGGCTGCAAAAAGCAGCCCAGGAGACACTGGAAGTTATTTTCAAAAACAGATTTATTTATTACTTAAAAGAGAGTAGAATTGCAGATTGCAGTTGATTCTTCACACATTTTTGGAAACAGGCTACAGCATAAAGATACTGTCAATGAAAGGTGCATGGATAGCTGTTTACTACTGGATTCTTAAAAAAAAAAAATCATGTTATGGGAGTTTATTAGAAAATATTTTCCCTTCTGCATTTTAGCAGTGAGTATGGCTGCTCAATCATTCAATAACTATTTGATGGTCTTATTGTAGATAAATTTTCCTATCTTTTAATGTGAATTCAGATGTTATTTTTGTTTCTGGTGTTCTAACTCTTCTGCATATTTCTGAGAATAAAGTAACCTAATCTAAAAAGAAAAATGGAAAAAAAGCTGGGTAACATGCCAGTCTCTAGTAAACAGACTCTTCCACAGTCATAATGAAGAGGAAGTTGGAAGATTTGTGTAAATTTCGGTGAAAATGGTCAGGTTTTATAATAGCTCAGTAGCATACCTGTTTACATAAAAGAAGCAGAACTGAGCCCGCAAGCACTTTTATTTTTTTTCCTAGATTTGCTGCTTTTTACTTTGGGTCCTTATTCTTTCGGTTTATAACCATCTCTGAAAAATGAAGCTTGAGGTGTAGACTCTTATATGCTGTATGTACTCATAGTGAAGAATTATAATTAATAGTCTTCGTTAGCTTTGTTGTTCCAGGATAAAGTCTACAAACCCCAAATGACTTCTACCTGACTAATTTTTATTAGACTTTGAGAAGGCTCTGCCTTCATCTGGAGAATGCAGTGTGCCATTTCTCTTTGGGGAAACATGTTCTTTTGCTTTTCACTCTCTTCTAGAGACTGTGCATGAGTATGCACAGATGATAATTCTGTACAGTGTTCCCTTTCTCTGAGCTTGTGTACATATTGCCATTTTTTTAATCAAAGTTTCCATGAATTTTATATTGCAGGATGGCTCATTGTAGACTCTAAACATAAAAATCTCACCTTGTAGAGAGATGTTTTTATTTATATAACCTGCCTAGATAGAAGAGGGAACTTTCCTGTCACCTTATATAAGAAATATTGAGGGATTTTTTTTAATTAGAGAAGAAAAATTTTTTAAGTTATCCTCAAGACTGAGTGTGTATTCAGAGAAATAAGATAAACAGAGACTAAAAGTGTCTGATGATAAGAAATTATTCCACAGCCAATTTATATGAGGTAGAATAGCCAGCATCATGTATTCAATGGGGAAAAAACTATACAGGCATCAAACTTGTATCAGCTACTGGGGCTTAGATCAGAAACACTCATGGTCTGCATGTGTGTGTTGTGGTTATATTTGTTTGGAGATGACCTAAGAGGAAAGCTGAAACTTCAGCAAGAATACATCTTGGTTTCCATAAACATTGCTGATGACAGAGGTGTGTTTTCAAATCTAGCACGGGAAATCATGACTTCAGTAAAGAAACGCCCATCTTTAAAAATCAAGGATTTGGTGTCATTCTGCAGCTGCAATCCAATTCCTAGAAATGCTTTTTCCAATACAGTTAAATATAGGATATGTAGATATCCACTTTTTGCTTAGGAACATGCCAACAGGAGAAATTCTTATATATATATACACATATTAAAAAAATCTAAGAAACCAGTGGTGTTTGGAACTGTAGCAGTGCTTCATTTTGCAGGGTTTTTATTAACCTCTGGTAAGGAAATCAGGTACCAAGTTATGAGTGCAAGAAGCATTTGCATTAGGTAGAATTCTGATGTAGTCTGATAGAGTAACTTGGCAAATTCATTTAACATCCTCCCAGATAAAATGTGCCACAGTATTCTCAAGGTAGTCTGTACTAATTGGTAATGATACAGTAATTAATTAAAATGATGCAGTAATAATTGATACACTGATAATGAGATTCAAAAACCTATAGACAAATTTTATAGCATTATGTCTAATCATGTGACATGCCTGCAGGCAAAGTCAGTGTAAGCTAAGTTTACTCATCTTTTCCGAAATGATAAAATGACATGATTAACGTAGAAGTAACAAGAAAATGGAACTAAATGTATCCACTGAAGTATTAATGTGCAAAGGGGGGGTTCTAAGTTTGAACTTAACATGTGTCCTTCTGCTTTGTAAAATAATTTCCCAATTTGCTTTAGTGTTCATGTTTCCTATGTGCAGTGATTCCTGGGGTTGTTTTCTCATAGTTGCAGAGGTAGTTTATAAGAAATGTCTTTTAATAAACTAGTGAGCTGGGAGACTTGCTAATACTAAAAGTGACTACAGTAAGAATAGTAAGAAGGTTATGCTTCCTGCTGGGTTACCCTGTGCATTCGTCACTTTGATACTTATCAAATGTGACAGAAAATAAAATGCACATTGTTTACAGGTACTGTTCTGCTGACTCAAAGAAAACAAACCTTGATGTTGGTAACAGGAACTATTTTAGGTTATATTAGTGCTTTCCTAAAAAGAAAATATATTTTTTATGATAGTGAGGTTTTTTCTTTTTTATCACATTTGTAAATTAATAAGAAATTTTCTTACAACGGTCTGCTGACTACAGCTGGCTGCTGTAAAAGTGCCACTGTAAAAGTTTCACTTTGGTTGGCTCCTCACAAAATTGAATGAACCAGTAGAGAACATGTTACAATTTTTATCCTTCCACAAGTATCACTTCTCGACTATTTTTTAAAATTCATTTACCAGTCTCTACATTTCATATTTAACTTATATTGTGGCATTAACCATATTCTTTTTTCTTGTTTCCTGTATAATTTTAACTTTTGTTTTCTTTAGCTACTTTCCAGCTTGCAATATATAGAAAATTAGAAATGAAATTAGAAAATATATATATAATCAAGTTTATTCAAGTTAGAATGCTTTTCAAAACATTACACAAGATTTTTGTCACTGTCAGTTTACAGCCACTTCACCCAAGAAAATCAACCAACACTATAAAAGAAATAACAAAGCCCGCAACCTCCCCTCCAAAACCTCTCCAAACAAACAAACCGAAAAAAATCCAACCCAAACTCTCTTTTCCTGTGAAATTTTCAGATAAAGTGGTATCTATTATAATAGCATACTTATTTTAATATCACTATTCTGAGATTATATGTGTTAAGTGATAGGAATACAGGTACATTGAATAATCATTTTTTTATTAGATTCTTCTAATTTTGACAGGGGACTAATTACTGAGTGTCTGAGCAAGTCATTGCACAACTGCTTAATATTCTTTAATCTCTAAAATGGGAATATAATTATTCACTTGCATATGGCTTTTCATAAGTGGTTCTTGACAGGAGATAGCAAACGCATGGTTCTGGGTTACATTAAAAAAAATCAAAGGTCAGGCTAGTTTCTCAAAAAAATATTTGTGAACTTGGGGTGATTTGAGTTTATAACAACTGTGGACCTCGAGCTTGACATCATGCTTCATTTATTTCTTCCATGGTTACTTCTTTAAATGGTAGAGCAATATGTTCTCAGCATCAGGTTTGTAAATAGGCTATTGTATAACACTGTCTTAGGAAGTCTGAAAGAGTGGGAAAGAATAAGGGGATATTTGGATTGAAAGAGGTGTCTGACAAATCCACAATTTATGGAAATAGCTCAGTTGCTGCCTCACTTTTACCTTGTAACTTTGCCTTCTAAGAATATTAAAATAGTGGAAGAAACAGGTGCTCTTCTTTCGTCACACAGTTTCTGTCTTAAAGTCAGAAATTATTGCTTGATTTTCTTTACAGACGTGTATTGCACCCTGGAAACTGCTCTGGCAGAGCTTGACTAGATTTAATTGACCTGCAGTGAGGCTTTGGGAAATGTAAATTCACAGGCATTTCATATGACAATGTTATAATTTTCAGAGAGTTTTATATTTCTTAAGAACTGTAGGATTATTAAAAACAAAGCATGAAGTCGAATTGCAGAAGAGAATCAAAGGAATTTAAAGCTGACCTTTTTGGTCATATTTGGTATTTCTCATGTAGAATGACATTAAGCTTTCCCTTATTCTCCACTTCTTTTGGCCTTTCCAAAATAGAAGCATTACTACTAGATTTATTGGATGGAATTTTTGAACTAAAAAGTTTAACTCAGCTTATCTGAGTTATATTCTGAGAGTCTAATTTCTACACATTAAATTGAGTTATGAAAGTAAAAATTATTCTCTCTACCATGAGTAAGAATGACAAAGATGGTATGGCACTATCTTCTATTTAAAAAAAAAAGGCAAGGAATTTAAGTATTTTTCATCCATGATCATGAAGTCACTTTGAGTCCATAACCCTGAATATTTGGAAAGCAAATTTTAGAGCAGCATGGCTTATTATATCAAAACACTCGTTCAACAAAACATGTACTGAGAAGTAAGAAGGACACGTTGTAGAAACGGGGTGACTTGTACCCTTTTTGGAAAGTGGCTGTTTCTTAGGGAAATCTTGTTTGGGATATTTTTGTATTGAAATTGGAAACTGATTGCTTCAAGATTGATTATCCTCTGTGTGACATAAGAGTGAAAGAGGTTACATATGCTAATTTTCAATTTGAATGTAAATTGTATGCTACAGGACAGTCCTGCCTTGGCAAGAAAATGGGCTAGATGACTTCGAGACTCATTTGTTTGGTTTCTCCCATTACCAGTCAAAAAGCGTGCTTGTGTGTAGATGTGCTGAATGCCTCTCCTCCAGCAGAATAAAAACCTGCTCCAAATAATAGGAAAGAAAAGCTGTTTAAGAAAAGGATTAATTTCAGAGTCAGCCTTTGCATTTTTAGTCAGACACATAAAACAGTTTTTCACTGCTGCTTTCCTCCCTGATTTTTCTCTATTCTTGACCATAGCACTCAGAAAGCTACATGTGGTATCAGGTAGTGTTGTGTGGGTGTGGTTTGTTTTTTTTTTTTTTTAAAAAAAAGGCAATTTACTTAACAGGTATCTGTCTGGACTTCTCTGATACCCACAGTTGTTGTGGATGCCCCATCATTGGAAATGTTCAGGGTCAGGCTGAATGAGGCTTTGAGCAACCTGGTCTAGTGGAAGGTGTCCCTGCCCATGGCAGGGGGGTTCGAACTAGATGGTCTTTAAGGTCCTTTCCAACTCAAACCGTTCTGTGCATCTGTGATACACTGACCCAACACCTCTCTGTCTTATTTTTTACAGTGAATAGGAGGCTAGATTTATGTACTGTGTGGTAGTCAAGAAATAACTTCTCTTATTCCTGTAATACTCTCCCAGTGGCAATCTTTAGTGTTGACACCTGTGTTTCAGTGTTGTAAGCCAGGCTGCCCTACTGCATGAAATGATTATTTCCAGCAAAACGCTTGCGTAAATTTTAAAGTGAGATAGGAAGAAAAAAGCAGAAAAATTCCCTCTAGAAAAATCTCACACTCCAATCTTTGTACTTCTAAATCTGTGTGTGTATATAGGCATGATTGTGTGTTAACAACATCTGTAGCATATTGGTAATTTCATTCTACACAAAGTTCAGCTGCTAGTGGAGTAAGGTGCTGCAGCTGCTCCAAGTCATGAAGAAATGGTTTGGCAGCAATCTTTTCTCCATCCCTACTTAGCAGTCTGCATCATTTGATTAATTAAAACATTAGTTTGTCTTTCAAAAATTACAAAGAAGAATTGCACATACAGCCAAAGCAACGACTGAGCGAGGGAAGACAAATGCTTAACAACAACCCAGAGTTTTTTAATGATGCAGTCAGTCATCCTTGTTCACATTGCTTTGTGAGGTGTTCTTGCCTTCACAAGCAAAGGCTAAAAATTATTTAACAGTATATTCAATCAGTATTTTCTCTGGTTGTAAAACAGCATATAAGCAAGCTCTGAATGTACGTTATAAGGGTTGTTTTAATTTTTTTTTTTTCAAGAATATATGTACTATTCAGTAAATTTATGATCATCACACACATTTTGTTCGGAGTATTAATAATGTGGTAACAATATCTACCAAACCAGATGCTTTTCACAGCTAGACCCCAACTTGATAGTTATGTATATGACAGAAAACATGAAAAGCTTCTCATTATTATCAGCTCATTTGTTGCATAATGGATGTGAAGATATTATCACTGTAGTTAATCACCACATAAAGTTTATAGTTTAACAGTGCACAGAAGATACCTTCTTGTGAAAGGTACATTGTGTATAAAACGTACTGTTTATAAGATAATAATATCGTGCCCTGCCACATCTACATAAATAGATAGCAGTCTCCAATGCTGCAACAGGTGTTTGTGCGGTATTTTTCAATTTGCAGGAACAAATTCTTTGTGGCCCTGTAATTTCTGCAATCAATTAGTTGGCTATAAAAAATGCAACACGTATGTCAATTGTTATTTTTTTGATACAGTAATTTTTACACTCCTGTTTTTTTCTAAAGTAGCACTTAAGCTAATGAGACTGTAGAGCAATTGAGAAGGGACTTTATTATTTACTAGGAGGTTTTCTAGAATCGTCTTTGATAAAAAGTTGGATAGAAAAAAAAAGATACACCTGAATAAATGCAATTTTTAATAGGACCCCAACGTTTTGCCTTCCTTTCCCTCTGCCCTCCTGTTCCTTGTACTCTCTAGCCAACAATAGCCCTTCACAAAAAGGGATTGGCAAATGGCAGCTGTTGGTGTTTATGTTTTTTTTTTTTTTTTAATTAATGAGACTCAACAAATTATTTTTACAAATTATACCAGTTGGTATATTAAATATAAGTGTATAATGGTAGCTTAGAACTTGAGAACAATTAGAAATGTCTGTCAGGATGAGCTTAAAATAAAACAGCAGTCATTGGAAAGTGTTAGTGCTTGTGCATATTTGCCCAAAGGACAGTGTAAATAAGGAGGATAAGGTCTTAGAGTCTGTTCTTTCCAAATCTGAACATTATTCCTAGAGACACTGATATGTATCCACTATGTTGTGATAGGATTAAACAGGATATAGGGGTGGGGGGAATTCCACGAGCCTATTAGTACTGCACACAGTGAGAGCACTAATTCTCAAAATTTCACATGATTTCCACAGATCTCCAGCACATGTTGTGGTCAAATGAATTGACCCCAAACTATCTGTAAATGTATTAAAACCAAATTTTGAAAAGACATTACGAAGACAATTGATTCCATACCTTCAGGCTTGTGTTTCAGCTTTCCTAAAAAGTCTATATGGCTTTATAATTAATAGGTTTAACGTACAATACCTGAAGCATTTGCTCTTATTGTATGTAAATCTGTTTTGGACTCATTCATAAAAAGCTGAGTCTTTATTTTCTTTGTCAACCTGTCAAGCTACTTTAATACTTCCAAATCTGGGTGGTATATTTTGGAGATGAAAAAAAGAAAAAGAAAGAAAAGGTGTAATACAGTAGAATACTCTCCTGCAGTCAAATCATTTAAAACAAATAACAGACTTCCAAAACGGGCAGAGTTATGTTGGTTGTTTTAGTGCAGGATTTGGACATAAAAAACAACTGTGCTTCAGCAGAATGGAGAGACCTTCTCTGTGTTTAGATGATAGCTAAACTTTTCTTACTTTCATTGTCTTTGAAACAGGTTTCGCCTCCAGGCAGTTTGCCAGATTGAAAAACAAACAAACAAACCCCAAAACTTAAAATACCTCATTCACCTCTTTGTTTCAAATATTTAAAGTTAGAAAACAAAAAGCAACAAAGAGAAGGAATTGCTATATTGTTTACATGATGTTCCAGCCATGTAGCTGCACTGAGAACAGGGTGTTAATCACTTATAGAGTCCATTTCTGTTCCTTTTCTGGTTTTTATGGTGTAGCTCCCAGAGTGAGCAGAGGTGCTTTCTGTAGTGATTAGGCTAAGTGGTGCTATATTAAGTTGGCAGTACCACATTAAGCTCAGCTAAGAGTCCCATTTTAAGGTGTGACTTGAAAGAGATTATTCACATGCCTAAAGTTAGGCTTGTGCATACAAAATCTTTGCTGAACTTGTGTGTGAATGGGGAAACAAGGTCGAAAATTCTTTCATTCTCCAATCCAACTGTTTAATCTTTTATTTAACTGCTGTGCTCAACTAAAAGCATAGTTTCTCTAATTCCTTAAATACCAGTAATGTACAATTTGTTTGTATGTGTCCACCAGACTGTAGAACACAATAGCAAGATTTTCAGGGAGGGTGGCTTCCCTGGAAAGTAACATGAGGGTTTTTTTGTTGTTGTTGTTTGCAGTTGTTTTTATATATTCTGATTAAAACTATATAATAGAATGGTTTGTGTTGGAAGGGACCTTAAAGACCGTCTAGTTCCAACACTCCTGCCATGGGCAGGGACACCTTCCACTAGACCAGGTTGCTCAAAGCCTCGTCCAGCCTGGCCTTGAAGACAGCCAGGGATGGGGCATCCATAACATCTCTGGGCAACCTGTTCCAGTGCATCACCCTCCTCGAAGAAGAACATTTTCCTGTTATCCAATCTAAGTGTGTGGTGGTAGACTGTGTATTTACGAATTTTGCTATTTGTTTTTCATTACGCTAAAAATGGATGCAATTGTGGTTGAGTAAAGAAAGTGTTATGGAAATAGCAGCAGCCTGTATGCAAGCATATGTAATGTATCGTCAACCACTGCCAATGATCTTGGGGAAACTGGCATTGCTCATGGAGTGGTCTGGAAAAACATCAACCCCACCCTATCAGAAAAAGACACTTCCATAAGTCCATTGAAATAAAAACGTCAGTAGGCCTGATGCTTCCTGTGCCTGAGCAGTCTTGCACCAGTGGTAATCCAGAAACTGCAGTGGAATTTCTCTGGTCTCACCTGTGCCACCTCAAGTCACAAGTGGACTGACTGTACCTGTGTGTAGATTTAGTGCCGGCAATAACATTCTGTTAAGCTGATTATTTTAATTTTCTTTCGCTATTTATCACCAGGCATGTAAAAGGTGTGTGCTGACATGTTGTTCAATTTTACAAGCACAGCTCAGCAAAAATATGAGCTGTATAAAAAGAAATAATACCTTTAGAGTTTGGTGGGCAGGGGACATTACTTTCTGTGCAGAAGGAGCTGGTACAGGTGCTTCTCAGCCTATCCTGCTCTCTTTCACCATCATCATGGGAGCTGTGAAAGCCTTGAAAAATTAAAATGAACAAACAAGCAATGTTTTCAAAAATTTCAGCTTGGCCTAGATGCACTCTGATGCAGAGATACCCATGGTGCAGAATAGGGAGCCTCTTGGGAGCAAACACGAGGCTGATGACTTCAGATGCAAGGGACTAGCTCTGCCCTGCGCTAGAGCCTCACGGTGGCCCTATGTAGCCAGTCATTGTCCCCAGGGGCTGAGGGACTTGATGGCTAAGCCCCGTGCTGTGCCTGGCATCCGAAGTGTGATGTGCAAGGTAGCTGAGGACACATCTGCTGGAAACTTCCTCCTGATACAGAAGAGACAGAGGATTTTTACTCTGTGCTGCAGCCACAATATCAACCTTATTGTGCCCTTTCTAAAGGTTTCCAAAACTTAGTTGGCTTAAAACAGAAAGTGGAAGCGTGTTGATGTTTTCCCTTCATTGAATAAATCAAGATGTGATTGCATGTGCTCGACTGCCTATCAGTCAGTAGAGAAACATAGCAGCTCTAAATGTGTCACAAGTGAAATTTATGGTCCAGCTGTATCAGTGTATGCTGAATCCCATGATAATGGGAGATGCGTGCTCAAGGGTAAGTCTCTGTATGTGACCTCAATTCCTACATTAGCACAGCCAGACTCAAACACGTAAAGTCCCTCTTGTTCTTATGGACAATAATTCCGCTATAAGTGGCCTTCTGAAGCTGTATGTATATATTTATTCAATCGCCCATGATAGTATGCAGCACAGCCATTTTCCATCATAGTTAAAATTGAATGGATTCCATAAAAGTTTTCCCAACCAGCTACTTGTATAGCCTAGGAATAATAGGAGATCTTATGCTACAATATATCTCATGATCTTACATATTAGTCTCATTTAATTCCCCAGGAATTCATGTATGTTAACCTTATTTCATACTGGGGAGCTAGACCTGTGGCAATTCACTCAGAGTCCTGAAGGACATCTCAGATAATGTCATGAGGACTGAAAACCTTCAGCTTCCAGTTCTGAGTGTTAACAGCATGGCCGTTCTGCTCCCACCAGCTGTGTTTTCTCATTCAGAATAATAATGTATTAGCAGCAGTTGAGAAAATACAGTGGAATTGGATTCAGATACTGAAGCAGGCTGGCAATATTGGTGGGACAACTGATTTCCATAGAATCAGCAGCTGCTGAGAATATGAGGTAGTCACTCAGGAAAATCACTGTGTGTCAAAATTTCCTAGTTTTTTCCTTTTTTCTTCTAACATTTCTGGACTTGTGAACTAGTAAATTATTGGACGAAGTGTATATTGCTTCTATTGTTGAGGTTTGTGTATGCAATGTTATGAAGTGAAAATCTAACTTGTGCTGAAATTGAACTGTGACCTCAATTCACAATGGCATTTAATCCATGTACTACCTCTCATCTTTGAAATGAGGTACTTAATTTCTTGAGACTAATGTGGGTCACTGAGGTCCAGAAATGTCATACTTTCATAGATAATAAAATTATAATACTTGAAAACACTGCAAGAATTGGAATTTGTCCTTTCTTAGTCAATAGAAAGATGAACGTTGGTTTAAACCTCCTCACACTTCATCCTTGCAGTCATGATACATATCTCTCCCATTTTTACATTTTTTGGGTTGATTCCAGTAGACTGCTCAAATCACTCTAGAAATAGCTGTTATTATCTAATTTGGATTATATTTTTATATGTATGGATCAGTAGGACAAGTGATCTTTTGAAAAGACTTTCAAATTATGTCATTGGTACTTTGCGAACTTACTGAGCATTTATGTGATTTGGTCTATATTAATTTAAATTCAGAGATTTCAGGTGACATGGTCGAGTGTGAATGAGATAGTTAAACACTAAGAATTTCCTGCTAAGCTACAAGACATTGAAGTTCTGAGGGATTTTAAAAAGACAGTAGAGAATTACATTTGTGCTGTCCTCATCCAGAATCTGAAATACAGCTGAAAGTAATGACATGCTAATAAAACAGAAGGGGGAAACTGGTGCAAAGTGGTTGCTGTGTCAGCATGTCGGCTCCTGGTGCAATCATGGGAATACTCCTTGAGGATAGTTTAAATGACTTGTTTCGTGAGAGGAAGTTTAGTGGAAGAGAAACAAACAGAATCTCCTTCTGTATAATCTTGAAGACTTTTTTTCCCTTTTTAAATAGTATTGTTGCATCATTTTCTAGAGAGTGTTTTACAGTATTTGGAGGAATAATTCACTTTTTCTCCTCAGCTGTTCATTATTTTCTGTAACAATTTTTCTTATAGCCAAAAGGGTTCATTTTGGGCACCTACTCCAAATAAGCTTGCAGTCATTTCAGTTCTTTCATTTGGCAGTTGTACATGAGGAAATAAGAGAGTATGTAGCTCTTCCTATAGAATAATTTTGAAGTGTGATACTCTTTATTTGTTCATTTGTGTTGTTTGTTGGGCTTAGTTAAAAAAATAAGTTTGAAAGAATGAGTGTCAGAATCTCAGTGTGATTTCAGGCCTCAGCAAGGAAAGAAAATCATACCTCATAAAACGTACTTAAAGGCTGCATTTTGAGCTAGCTGTAAAAGTTTTGATAGGTTGCTTTCACATCAGAAAATTCAGTTCTGTCAAGTAGAAGATGATTCCTGAAACCAGAGGAAAAAGAAAATATTCCAGCGATGTTAACACAGACCACAACGTGCCTTTTACTTTTTCATTGAAATGGCTTTTCTTTTAGAAAACAAACAAAAATAATACATGCACGCACACTCCCATTGTAATATAAAGAGATATATAGACACATGGAATATAGTTGAAATAAAATACAGGGACCTAAACATACATAAAAGTATAGAAATAATATCAAAACCTAGATGTTTTGGTTGTATTTCAGGACTTTTGTGGTTTGGTGTATGGGGTTTGTGGGGTTTTTTTGTTTGTGTTGGGGTTTGTTTGTATGGGGTTTTTTGAAGTTTTCCAATTTTATTGAGCAACTGAAATTAAACTTTGAAACGTGACGAATATGCTGCTGTGCACAGCTATCTCCTGAAAGGTATAGTGTCATTTTTACTTTATCTTAAAATGCTTTTAGTGTAGCTAGGTTAGATACTCTAATGAATAAGGCCTTAGTTTCTGACTGAAAACAATCTAATTCCTGTTAGGATGCCCAGGCTAGACCTATGGTTACTCTTTTTGCAATTCACTTACATGTTTATTTTATCTATGGTGGTACACTAGAGCATGGGTAATGCCTTATTTCTGTGATGTAGCTTGTTTGAAATATTAGATGTAGTATTGGTTAGAGGAGAAATCTTGAAATTTGCATCTGATACATGGAGCCGCAAATGAAATAAGCAGTGGTCATAGCTAAACTGGAGCAATTGTACTACAGCGAGAAAGAGCACCATTTGCAAAGGCTGCATGGAGTTTCATCTAATCCAGTTCCTTATATGTACAGATGCTATCAGAGGTAGGATTTGTGTCAGGCTGAGAATTGGGAGTAAAAGCACAGTAGTTTATTGAAGGTATGTGTGTGTGTGAAAGAAACAAGAAAGGTTCTCAAGAAGATTCATCTGTTGAGGAACTTAATGCTGGACTGGCAAATGCACTGTCTTGGGAGCAGTTCCCTGCGGCTCAGCAGAGGGGCCAGGGGGCTGGAGTGGATTTTTGTGATGGCACATGCAAAGGGAACACTATATGTCTTGGACTTTTCTGTATCCTCAGTAAATGACCTGAATTATACTGAAGACAAAACCAGGCTTAAGATGACATTTCCCAGCTCTAGAACAAGAAGCTGTACTCAGCAGTGTTGGCTGGAAGGTCTTTGTTTTGCCACGCTGTTCTGCAACACTGTCAACAGCTGCCCTGTGTGTGTGTTCATGAAACCTGTGCATGTTCACTTTCTTCCAGTGTGACATTTGTGACAGAGTTACTCTACAGGGATGGAATTTGACTAATTGCTATCATTATTTTCTAACTTTTTTTTTTCTTTCTTAATTTTAACCTTTTTCTTTAGTAACCATGTAAAATTGTTCTTTCAAGTGTTTATTAACAATGTTTGGTGGGCTATGGTCATTATCACCAATATAGGTGTCTCCTCAAAACGAAACGTGTGGTTTTGGTTTGAACTGTTCCATGAGGTTAGAAACATACATGTTTTAAGGTATATCATTAGACAGTCTTTGTACTCTTAAATGTTACCTGATACACAAATAGTCATCTTTGTGGAGAAGACATGGCTTGCAGCGTCTTGCATGCCAAGTGTATTCTCGGCCTTGTGCGGCTTTGGTTTATGTAGCTAAATAAAACAAGGGAAATAGAAATGGGAGCAAGGGAGAAAATGAATGTTTTCAGCTGAGATTTGCACAGAGATGACAGGTGAATGAGGTGGAGAGGTAAAGAACAGCTGTTCCAGATGGCAGCAGCTTCAGGAGGGAAAATTGCTGGAATCAAAGTGGTCAGATTGTAGGAAGAAATGATGCTTATGTAGGATGAGTGGTGCTGGCAGGGAGATGAGTGTTGGAGGTCAGTGAGAAAAACGTGATAAACACTGTGCATGAAATTTTTTTCTCTTGAAGTAGCCATTTCCTGTATATTAATCTTTTTCAGGTCTTTTCAGCACTGATTGCAGGTATTTACTTGAAATCATCAGTGATCAGCATTTTCTGTTATCGTTGGCAGCCTTGCCACATAGGTTGCCTTAGTCTACTTTTGTATTAACAACATGCTCAGGAGTAGATACACCTAAAAACTGAAGAAGAATTTTATAATGACTAAATACAGTTTTCAGAAGCCTGTTTTTGGAGCATCCCTTCTGACTCTTTAATCTACTGCCTGGAAATGAAAGCTTTAAAGGAGTTTGAAAATCTTAACAGCCTTATTTTGAGGTTTTTAAAAAATATAGCATTCATCATAGGACAATGAGTGTAATTTGAGCCATCTCTGCTTCTGAGAGCAAATGTAAAATAATAGGAAATTAGTGATGCTAAAAGTGGCACTACAGTTTAAAGTAAAAGAAAAAAAAGGGCTAAACCCTCTGTATTAGCCTTGGAATTCTTTTTTTAATACACCTGAAAATTTGGCTGTGAGTGTTGGACACCCTCACTTTGCCAACTCCTCCTGAGTTTAATGGTTTCCTGTTTACAATGCTCTGCTTGAATGTTTTGGAGAAAAATGCAAAACAGTCAATTTTTGTTAGATTCATAAAGGCAGAAATTATTTCAATTAACTGCTTAAAATTAATTTACTGAATTTGAGAGTCAGACAGTTAGCTGGAATGTTTTTTACAAATCCAATAGGAATTAGATCCGAAACAGTTTATATCAGCTGCTGACCTGTCTATTGATCATGGTCGTCAATTCAAATTCATTTTCCCACTGCTGCTACCATTTTAAGCTTATTCTCACCTCATCTGATCTTAATATTTTTAAAATTGTCAGTAGACATGATATTAAATGTATATGCTAGCCTACTACAGTAATTTGATATTTTAAATGGCACTTTTGGAAAGGTAATTAGTTCTCATTTATTGGCCATGTTCCTATGCAGATAATTTGTTTTGTGCTTAACTAGATTTCCCTCAAATGTATAAATTCTGTACACTGTAAAGTAGTTTCTCGGATCTATGTTCAGAGAACCGCTATTTAGGGGTGAGTGAAGGGATGATGCTATAGCATAAAATGTCTTAAATGCTTATGATTAATGCTTTGAGATGCTGCAGTTGAAAGCTGCAATGTGATTTTTGAATTTGTTTTTTTTTTTTTTTATTTTCCCCAGGGGCAATTTTTGATGAATCTGCCAAAAAAGATGAGGAAGTTTTTCGAATGGCAGTTGCTGATCTCAACCAGAATGATGAAATCTTACAAACGGAGAAAATCACGTGTTCAGTAACATTTGTGGATGGCAACAATCCATTTCAGGCGGTTCAAGAAGGTAGGACATCTAAATAGATTTCCTGTTGTTGTTTCTGCAGAGACACGCAAAATACTACCCTGATAGCTTCCTAGCATTATGAGAAATATGTAATATTTGTTGGCTACTTTGTACATAGATTATCAAATATTGCGTTTAATTTTGGATTTAGCTGCTATGGTTTGAATTTGTATTCAGCTTATAAACTTAGCTTTTATTTGAGTAAGGGCTCTTGAAACATAATATAGACACCAGACACAGTTTGCCTACACCTTCCCTGTTTGCAGGCTGGTTTGGAGTTGTTGTCAAACTGATAGTCCTAACTTTATGACTTACTAATACTCCTTTTTTGTTTAATGTCATGCAGCTAACAGCACGTAGTTGGAAAACAGGCTGTGTGGATAACCTTTTCAGCACACACACCTGAAAAATGTACCTGTTTTATAGGAGGGATTAGAGACCTGGTGCCTCAGAGAGTCACCTGTGTCCAGTGTGATTTGGTACTCAGTCCATCCTTTGTCATTTCCCAATTATAGGACAAGAGATGATGATGTTGCTTTGGGCTCCTGTGATAGCGGCAGGATGATAACACAACTCAATTTTTGAAATCCCTCTGAGATGGATTAGTGAACTATTGGTGTGACTGAGCAGTTGTCTGGAAGGAGAGCTCTATGAAGCTTTTAGAAATATGGATTGAAAATTGTTTCCTAAGCATTCGTTATTTTTTTTGCTGTTCCGACACACTAACATCTGTCTGAGACACATATGACGTTTATTGTAGGCATGCTATTGAAATTTTGTTAACGAGAGGACAAAATTCTGATGACTTTCTATATACTTATTGGCTCTGTATTGACAGTTGAGGTAGAACTTGAGATTTAAGCAGCAAACTTAACAATCAGTTGCTCTAGTGCATGTGACGTCAAAGGTCAATACCTTCAATGGACTATTGACAAGGCAATGTTGATGAAAAGGCTTATATGACAAATTTTTATCTGTGACATACTTTATTTTTCAGAATTTAGGAATCTTTTTGTTTTGTTAAATTTTACAAGTGAATACACCTGTGTGATGAGCAGTGTTACGGTCTAGGGTTGATAAGGATGAGACAGTAAAAGAAGTGACTTTGAAAATATGCCAATCATAATCTATCCAATCTATTTCAATCTGAAAAAGCCAACATGAAAATTAAAGCTGTCGGATACTTTTAGAATATAGAAAGGGAAAATGGGTAAGTGACGTCAATAATTTTTAGATACTTTCCACACTGTTAGTTAGTATTTAAACTTTTTTCCAATCTGTCCAGAATGGATAATGTTAGCTGGTGTTTTGTGATTAACACTGATTAACACTGA
The DNA here is from genome assembly GCF_000690775.1 of Eurypyga helias. Taxonomy (NCBI): domain Eukaryota; kingdom Metazoa; phylum Chordata; class Aves; order Eurypygiformes; family Eurypygidae; genus Eurypyga; species Eurypyga helias. The sequence continues at coordinate 43,992 of NW_010253055.1, read as the reverse complement.
AACTTAGTAATTAATTTCCTTTATTTTTCTGTTAGAGCAGTTGCAAATTATTCCACAGAATGATGTTATTGATTTATTTCTAACTTAAAGAAAGTAGAACTGTCCAGTAAAGTAGAACATTCCATACGAGTTAATGATCTCATATTTCACTATTTAAATACTTATCTTTTGCAAAAGTTACATTGTCATTTTGGAAAATATCTCAGTATAATCAGTGTTTGAAATGTGAATTGAGTTGGTTTGACATAAATTTTATTACCATGTGTTTGGGGTGGGAAAGGTCTGTTGTGATTTGATGAGTTCAAGAAAGTATTTGCCAGTAAAAACTGTTTCTTGCAAATACATAGTCAAACGCTGCTACATGGCTACCAAAGCCTCGTATTCATCGTTTTTTAAGTGCCCTGTGTTTTGTTTAACATAATTTGAGTGAAGAACAAAGGTTACATCTTCTACATGTGTATATAAGTCGGTGAAATTTTTCTTGTTGAACTATTTTGTCACAGTTAATGTGTTTTCTTTTAATTTGTTTAACTGAATATAGGCATAAGCTGCACTGTAATGTTTCAGTTACTTTGCGCCAGTTTCCTCCTATTCTCCTTACCTCCACATCTTTATATCACTTGCCTCATTTATTATAAGTGTTAGTAGCAGGGAGGTGGACTTCTGTAACAGTTGCCACATATTTCCTGGTTTATCCCTTGGAAAAACACTTAGCCAAATTACACTATATTAAACACCAGAAAAAAAGATAATTTAAACATTCAGGCAATTTCTTTATTTTGTTTGTAAAAGAAACACTAGAATGAGGCTAAATCTCATGTTTTTAAATGTGAATAGTATCCAGTTTGCCCAAACTTGCCATTTCCATGTTAGTGTGACCCTTTCCTTGGAAACATAACACTAATGTGAGTCCAGTGCACCACAGACTCTCCTATCAAGTAGAGCGTAGTGTGCAAATGTTGTTATACTTATTTACTGATATATTCTACTATTTACTTATTTACATTATTTTGAATGTAAATTGCTCGAAGTTTGCTTTGTTTTAGCTCACAGTATCTGTGTTTTTTTATGGTTTTGACTTTTTTTTATCTTGCCTGAACTACAGAATAGCCTTTTAAAAAAAGAGCTTTTAATGTTTGGTAAAATTTTAATTTAAAGTATTAGAGCCATAATAATATCAACTTAAAATTAGTCTAAAATTGGTCTAAAATAAGTCCCATTTAATGAATAGAGAAAATTCTTCAATAACTTGGCTATGATTGACAACATACCTTGTCACGAGCAAAGATCTGATAAAACAAGACCTTAAGTACAGTGGAGATATTTTAAAAATCTATTATTCATAATGATCCACTAATGGAGAGGGTGTATTATTTCTACCTTTTATTTAATTTTATCAACAAGTAAGTCCCAAACAATATAAACAGGAACACTCAGATACTTAATATTGATTTTGGGATGCGAAGATAATTAATTTGAGAGAATCAGCTGCTTGTGTGGTACTTACTGTTCTTCCCTCTGAATCTCTTTTTATATATTGTTATGGTGCCCTAAAATGTCTTCCACTTGTACCTTAGAGCATATCATTAACAGTTCTGATTGGAGTGATGAGCCTGTATTGCAAAGCTGAGTGGTTTTATCTTAGAAGAGCTGTGTATGACATGTCCCATAATATCACTGGAAATTCAGAAACAATTTATAGGAATGTTCTAGTGCATGGAAAAAGGAGTGAAATTGAGTTTCTGTAAGTTGGAGAAATTTTTCTTCCCTTCAGTATATGCTGTGGGATAGGGCCAACAGCGAGTGTGATGCATGCGCTTTACCGTGCGACCCATGTGTATCAACACTGCAGGGTGGCACAGGCACCCATCAAGATGGGACGAGGCTGGGGGGAGGGAAGTCCAGGGCAAGCCTGATTGGTAGGTTGGTATGAGGACCAGCACAGTAGATGGCCAAAAGTGCAATAATAATACATATTAGTGTAAACTTTACTTGCTTTCTTGTGAGACTTCAATTTACAGCAGTATTTAAATAAGAGTGGAGTAGGCCTGCAAAAGGCTTTCATTTCTACAATATACTTAAACTGTAATTATTTTTGAAAAGAGTCATGTTTCTATATTTCTTTCTAATGGACTTCATTTTTTTTCTTTCACTGGATATTTGGTCACAATAAATACATCGCTTGTTTCTTGCTTGTGAGAAAACAGTGTTCTCTTATCTTTCTCTTACTTTTCTTATTCTTGTGCTTATTTCAGTACACTAATAGTTAAAGCCTAAATGTTATAGTTCAAAGCCTGCTATTTCCTCCAATCCTTAATTTCTCATTAATAATACAATCATATGGTTGCTATAAGGCTTATGTGAAATATGCAATAGTTTATGCATTTTTGTGGGATTTTCTGCTGAGTTACCTTGGTAGAAAGACTGCTAAATGCCTATTTCAATCCACGGATAATGATTCTCTAAACCATCCTTGCCTTCTAAATGTTTTCCACAAAGTCATATTCTTGCAATACTGATTTACTTGTATGTGGGGGAAGGTGTTTTCCGTTGACACAGGTATTACTGTCTGCTGTAATTCCTATCCCAAGGCAAGTGAAAGGAGTGAGGGGCTCTGGTAACTTGAACCAAAGGTAACACTTAGGCTTGTGCTGTTCTGTTTCCATGAGCAGCACAGTTTCTACAGCCCCCATACTGCTGTTTCCACTTGCACATCAGGAGTTAGAGAGCAAACTCTGCAGGTGTTTGCAGTGCTTAAGGCATCTGCAGCATCTGGAGGGTTGTTTGAGCTCGGCAGGACCTATGTCCAAAGATGTGTAGGGTCCTTGGAGATCCATTGCCAATATTTTAAACTTCATGGCAAAGATTTTTGGTTTTATTTGGTGCTGATATTTTTTTATCCTGCTCCTTTCTCCTACCTGCTTTTTTGACAATATCACATTTTACCTATCTCAAATACCTCTATAGTAATCCAATGTTTTCTTTATTGGTTACCTATAGCATATGAAAAGTAGATTTGACTGATGCTGTTTGAAATCTCCTTTGTTTGACAAGTTTTCCTATTGCAATCATATATATGTGGGGTTTTTTTTGGGTTTGGTTTTTTTTTTAAACCAACCTTTTTGTCATTCAGGTGAGTCACCAGAGTACGCTTACAGACACCAACTCAAGCCTTCGTAATGGCTTTTGAAAGCTTATTGTGATCAGTGAAGTAAATAAGGCAGTGAGTCATAACTAAATGGGATTCAGCTGTAGAGTAACAGAGGTTTGTAGGGCAGCAATATGTATGAAGGTCACATGCAGGATTTCATTCAAGCAAAGTTTTATAGTCAGAAATTACAGCCTGATGGATACATCTGCTTTGGCCTCTGGGACTAGATGAATGTAATAAGATTGTCCTTTCCTGTTTTTCTGATTGCTGTAGAAACCTGTTCAAATCCACAGATTTCATGGACTGCTAAACTTTCTTTTACTTTGTGTCATTTACTTCTTCACGTTTCTCAGTCTTCCTTGTGCTTTTTATTAGCCAGTACATGTTCGGTTTGAGATTAAACCTTTATAGGGTTGCACTTCTTCACTGCCCTTCCATTTCATTCCAGGATTGCTTTCTTATTTCCCAATAAAGTGGATATTGATGTGAAATGATATTACTAATACTTGGGAGGAAAAAATAATTTTCAACTAGGGTTTGAACTGTAAAAAGGGAGAAGAGGAGGAGAATTTCAATAGTGATATAAAACTCCACTGTAAAATCAGAAACTCCTGGAGATGTTTGCAATTGCAGATGGCTTATAGCATCAGTACTTCCAAAAATATGGCAAAAAATCTCTTGTATTACCTGTCCTCTGTGCATCCACATAATGTATGAGCAGTGGTGGCACTGTGCCCTGTTCTCAAAGTGCTGGGTGAGAAGCCTGGTATTCTTCCACAGGCTTTGTTCTCATTTTAGTCCTGCTAACCCCACAAAATCAATCATATCTCCAATTTGCATAAATGTTCCACAAGAGTCCAAGTGTTGGCAGCTTAAGAAAAGAGATTTTACAATGCTGGTGATAACGTCGTGACAGTTGGGAAGACAGTGGTTGCATGGGAGAAGATCAGGGAGAAGAGTAGGCACTGACTGAACTAGAAATGGGACATGTAATAGAAACTTCGATTAGGAGAAGCAAGGTGAATATTTAGCACATTTTCACCAACAATTCCAAAGCTGTTGTGACTTTTCTTTGCTTGGAAGCAGGTCTACCCTGAGCACACCCCAGACTGTAAATGGGGAACAGATTTAGTTAGATTAAGGCCTCATACTGTTAGAGCAGTTGCAGTAATTACAAGACTTCCACTACTTTCCAGTCTTTGAATTTTGGGATCCAATGTCTTCTAGTTCCTAATTCTTCAGGAATTAGAATTAGGAATGAAGAATTCCTAATTCTTCATTTCTATAGTATTGTTTTCTCTACTTGCAAGAAAACTTCCATTATCTATGTTTCCAGTTTGAAAGCAAACACTATGGCAGCTGTAAGCTGCACTGGACTTTCAGATACTTGAAGATTAGGAAAAATCCTGTATCTTTAGCCCCAAAAAATCCCCCCAATTCCAAATAAATTTAAAAAAAAAAAAAAATCGGTCCATCAAGGTAGATTTATCCAGGTTAGTTTAAGCAATGTGAGAAACACAGTTTGAGGAACAGAGGTGCAAACCTCATCTGTCCTTGGTTTTCTCAGATGGCAAATCTAAAAAATGTATACTATAGGTATTAGTGCAGTTGAAACGCCTTTTCTGAAGTATGTGTTCCTAATTCCTGAGCTAAAGGGAGACAAAAAATTTACAGTGCAGGCTAGGGCAAGATCCTGCCATCTTTTAGTTAGTTATCCATATTTTCTCAGAGACTACCTAAAACCCACTAAACACAGGCTGTATGACTGCTGCATGTCTTTGTTGTAGTTTAAGGAAAGAATATTAGTGTTTCTATGGAAACGACTTTTCTTCAGGTGGCCAGGAAACCCAGTAGCATCGCACTGTTATACTCAGCTTCATCACAGCATTCAAATGAAAGATACAGCTGGAAGTATTTACACAGGACCACACATCAAACCAAGGAGTAGTGTTTCAGAGTTTGCATTACCTACACCACTACCTTTCTGTGGTCTTTTTTTCCTTCTTCTTTCTTGTGACTTTTAAAGCAGCAGAGTGATTTTCTGCACACTGCTGACATTTGCCATTGCCAGTTGCCAAAGTTTGGCTCAACATTAATTTTTATAGCAGATTTCGACATTTCTATTAGAGCTTCCACTTTCAAATGACAGACAGGAATTTTAATAGGCTTGAAAGAATTTCCTTCCCAGGCTTTTACTTAAAAAGCATGTGGCTGTGAGGAAGGCTATATTAACATCTTTGCCTCTTTTAAAAAGGTGGATCAAATACATTAATAACTAACTGGACAAGTGTGATGTCCTTTGGTGGTGGAGTGCAGAGTGAATTATCATCTTACTGTAGGATTATCTAGTTAGGGTGATATTCTGCAATACTTACATTTTTAAATCCGGAATGGATCACTTCTGATTTTGCCATGTGCATATTTTCACTTGCAGTTCACAAGTGTGCAGTATGTGTTTTGACACATTAAACATGGTGCTTCAGTCTGCTCTCTTAATGTACCCTGACACACTGCTAGTGGTTCACTTTTATGAGAGCTATACAAAGTGTGATGTGATTAAATAATATTGGTAGTACATTTAAACATTTAAAGCCACTGTGCCTGAAGGCTTTTGGGGTATTTTAACAAACAGAAGTATGGAGACAAAGCAAATGAGAGAGATGCTTCATCTTCCTAGATGCCAATTATTTAACTAGCACCCTAGGCTATCTGTCCCCTCACATAATCTCCTTAAATAAGTTATGGACACTGTATCTGGATTCCCTCCCTGTCTTTTTGTGAATCAATGTTCACTAAAATCACTATACCAGTCAGTCATCACTGTCCAACCAGAAATATGTATTCCCAGAAAGGCCTCACAGCCTGCAAGCTTGCAGCAGGTTGTGGCAACTACCAAGCGATAAACTGCTGCATTCAATTATTTTTGCTATACAGACAGAGTCTTCCCAAATCCTCTCCTAAAATAATCTTAATTTGGGATTTTGCTTTACTTGACTAAATTGTCTAAATTAAGTGAAATTCACTGTCTTTGTTATACCTGACAGTTTATGTGCAAATATGTATCTCACTGTGAACAGATCTGTATTTGCTGTATGCATTTTTAAGTCTGTTTGTCTAAAGGTCAATGTAATCAGTTAATTCTAATTAATTGCTTAATTTAATTCTCTCCTTTGAGCCTTCCTTGTTCTTCTCCCTTCCCTTCTTAAATATTTTTTGTTTTATTTAAAAGCTTTTCTTGTTGTTAAAATCTGTTAGGTCTTTGGGCACAGGCTATATTAGTAAGTACACTGATCTGTGTTTGAGGCTATTGGGTATTTATGTGATGCAAACAATTTGAAACATATTCCTCTATGTATAATCAGAGACAAAGTGTACTTTATGGAGGACAGAAGTGTTTTAAAATCTAATTCTGATAATGAGGAAATGAGCCATGACACTCTGGAGGTGAAGCCTGAAGTGAATTATGAAGGCCATTCTCTTAGATGGGGAAATTAATTATATTTTAGCCTGGTTCCCTGCTACTTAGACCCTTTATATTGTACAGTACCAAGTAATTTTGACTAAATATCAACTCATGAAAAATTGTCAGAGCCAAAGAGAGTGATTACAAGGACAGATTTTGAAACTAGGCAGTGTTTTATTAAAACACTAATCATATCAGAATACCTTAACCTTTGATATTATCTTTTTGAAAGAATGTCTGTTTTGGGATTTTAATGCACATTCTACTCTACTGTTGGTGTGCCTGTAGCTTCTGTGATTACCGGCTCTTCTGAAACTTTTTTTTCTCCTTAAAAACCTTTGCTATTCTTCACTGTGTAGTCTGAAAGAGTAGTGAGGTGAGCCAAGCCACACTGAAGGATGCAGCCATTAAGTGGAGCATTCACAGGGGGACATGCAAGAGGTAGTGTTGATGATAATCAGAAATCGTTTACGCTGAGCCTGGAATAGACACGGGAGCCTTGCAGAGCCTCTCATGTGTTGTTGACACACAAGAAGCAGTTTGGGTTTGGGTTCTTTTTGTAAGGGTATAAAGCACTAACACATGGGACTCAACTTCATGTGGAAATTAAGCACCTGCTTAAAGGCTTTCCTGAGCAGGGATGTACTTAAGCAATCCCAAATCAGTGACTTAATTTTCTTTGGCAGCTGGTATTCATTATTTTGTTTACTTTAAGGGCATATTTTCTCCAGAAACTTGTAGATCTTAGCAGCATTTTCTCATCCTGTACCTCTGGTTCTTGGAATGACTGTGCCAGGTGGCTGTAGCTTCTCTGCTATTGCTGGAAGCAGAAAAGGTGGCTGCAGGTCATGGCCATGCTCTGTGATATCTGAAAAAAGGTTTGAAATCACAATGAATCTTCGAGTGCCATGCCACAAAACACAGTTAAATAAGTAAAAGCCTACAGCGGTTTTGCTTCTGACACAGTTTTATGACAAGAGGGTTATGATGTACTGTTCTTGGTCATCACAAAGTGCCAGAGAGCTGTACTCAGAAATTGCAGTTTCATGTTGCAGGTAAACAATTTATGTTCATCCCATCCCTTTGTGACTTGGTGCAGGAAAGAAAGACAGTAAAAATCTACTTTCTCTTTGAAAAATATCATGTTATGTCCCTTTAGTACCAAGTCATGGCTTAGTGGCAAGCCTACTGATAACCAGCTCTTGCAAAGGACAAAGGAAAGGAGCATAATCCCCCCTTCCAGGTTCAGCCAGATGTTGGACAAGTTCAGCTATAATGTTGGCTGCCAGAAGCTGAAAGCAAACAGTTGTTAATTGGTCAACTAGAGAAGGAGTCAGCTGCCCTAAGAGAAGAAACTTTTGCATTTCTAAGATGCAGTTTTGGTGAAAAGGAGTGCCAAAACATTGTTTTCTGAACAGAGAAGAGGAATGTTTGGAGAAGATAAAATCCATTCAGACTGTCAGAAGGAGATTTAAAAAAAAAAAGTTACCTAGGTTATAACAGCTAACGTGCTCTCTAATGGGTGCAATCTAAAGTGTGAGGTGTTGCCAAGAGACAGACGTGTCAAAACACTACCAAGCTTGGTAGTTCTACTTGAAAAGATCCAAATCTGAGTTTCTTCCTGAAGTCTTTGCTAATCCTAATTCTCTGACAGAAGAAAGGAAAAGGAAGTAAATGGGTATAAATGAAAGAAGAATACAGCTTCCACTTGGCTTTCTTGACTTTCTAGTATTTTGTATTTTTGTATATATTTTTCATTTCATCTTAATTTAGCACTGATGAATCAAATGAGCACTGAGCCAAAATCATTCTCTTCTGTGTGCTTGGCTCATTGAGTTCCACACATCATGGGGTCAAATTAAATTGTTTCCTTTGAAGGGAGGAGGACAACATCTAGAGATACCTGTGCAGCATAGGACCAAGTAGTACCTTGCCTCACTTAGTTGTGTTAGACACAGTGACCTTGATTTAGAATCTTATTAACAAACCCCTGAAAACACTAATTTGAGAAAACTTTTTAAAGTAATATTATTTGTTGTGTTAGTTCACCTGTGACATTAAAAGATGTAGTGTTCTACCTTATTTTTAAAAGATGTACCATTCTACCTTATCTTTATCTTAAAAAACTATATAATTATTCAGAAAAGATTTTTTCTGTGTTCTAGGAAGCAAGACTTTACTAGTCTTTGCTAGTAACAGTAACTTCCTTCCTAATAGGGTAATTGTATCTTTCGATACCAGATAATATTATATTGATAGTTCACAGGAATTCTGTAGCTGGAACATTTTTTTTCACTGAATTCCATTATTTGGAGGATTAACCTTTTAAAAGAAGGCCAGTATCCAGGGAAGCTCCATGCGCAGTTATTGCGTGGCCCTGTGAGTCACACTCAATTCTTAATTTTTTAAGCATAAAGCATTCTTTGTTTTCAAAATTTGTCAACTTCTGCTTTTGGACAGCATTAGAGGAAATCAGAATGTTGTTGTTTATATATATGTAATTTTTTTGTGTGTGTCAGAAGAAAGTGTAAGTCATAATTCATATAAATTGCTACTTAAACTTCTGCCAGCTGAGCCTTTAGGTCAGTAAGGTTTGCTTGAGGTAGGTTTTGATTCTTCACAGAAAAAAAGGCCATCAAAAAGAACTGGACAGGTTGTGATGTGTTATGTAGCATCAAAATTCTTTAAGAAATTTTTTCCATTTATAAAAAGCAGTTGTGGATGTAACAAATGGGTGTGGGTATGGCTAGTGTCCCTTCCTCCTCCTTTTAATAAACTTAGAAAGAAAAGCAGTGTGTTAAGATACTTGTTTTTAGCTAGGGCTGTAAACCTGAAACTCCTTGGAATTCGAGCAGAACTAGCTCCAAAGCTCAAATCGCCTTTTAAAAAGAAATGTACCTGTTAAATGTGTTTGATATACCAGGATCATATTTCCAGAATTTCTAACCTAGGTTGATACATGTAATGTATGTGAACTGACAAATCCATTTCTTCTCTCTCTTTGGATGATTTTTCCGCTCTTCAGACTATTGTTGCATGTGCAATCTAACTTTATGGGAAAATCAGAAGCTGCTATGAAACAGCAGATGCTGTTTTCTTATCCGAAACTGAGTGATTTGTTTTCAACATAAAAAAAAATGAGCTCAAAACTGTGGATAAGCGATTTCACATTTGATTTAATAATGAAAACCCAAAGTTTGAATAGTTTTGTTTCCTGTGAATGCTTTCTTGTATTGCTATGGAATCCTCTTCCACAAACAAAACTCAGAAAACTGCCTGAGTTTTTCTTTAAGGTTTGACCATAACATATCCACTCCTCTCCCCTTGCCCAATCTATTCCTGTTGGTTCTTTCTGGCTTGGTCATTGGTTATTTCTGACAGGACTTGGTTTTATCTGACCAATGCTTATGACAGGAATATACAGGAATTTAAAATGAACATACAAAAGTACTCAGCTTTAGCTGGCATCACAAGAGAATGAAAATTCCAGATTCTTAATTACCTCTGAAAATCAGTATGGTTACTCATGCTTGAAAGCTCCAGGATCAGTAAATCTTTCTGATAACTTCAGTGAGATCAGTTGTACAGTAACAAGTTGAAAAATATTACATGTAAAAAAATCCATGGACTCAACAATGTGTCTGTTGTAGTGATTTTATTCAAAGCTAATGCTGAAAATAATAGAAACAAAATTGAATCAGGATGTTATCAACTTAATGTAGTATTTTATGTGTTTTGCAGTTTTCTTGATGCATGAGATCTTGGGGGGTGCTACTCTTCTGTATAATTTATTCCAGAGTTCAGCTCAGATACTTCAGAATACAAAAGGATGTTCAGTCTTAGTAGAAGTAGCTGATATATAGAAAATTTAAGAAAGGTCTGCCAAAATCTAACAGAAGCAACGTAGCAAATGAGACAGACTACCATCATGTTTTTTCAGGGAAGATTTATTTCTCATAAATTGACAAGCTGAACTGTGTCACTGATGTGTAGGAAAATAGTGAAGGATGGTGTAAAGTGAAAAATGTGAAAATAGAATCTAAGGATTTGTTCATGCCTTTTCAAACATGTTTAATATTTATGCATGTTAGAACGCAGTGGTGTTAATGTTAGAGATTTTGATAAATTATCCAAAGGACAAATGTAAAAACTTCATTGTGGCTTTTTCTAATGTTTTGTAGAAGATCCAGAAGTAAAGTAAACAAAAATATAGGTTTTTATTGACTGTAGCACAATAAAATGTCTTGAAGCCTTCCTTTCCTGAAACCTCCTCTGATTTAGAATGTTACTGGTGATGTGGAGCCACTTGGGAAGCAGTGCAAGATTCGTTGCAAGATGCATTACGTATGTAAGAGGGCTTGTAGATTTTGGGGAAGCAAACATCCCACCTGGAAACAAGAGATTTTGAATACAGTTTTTGGTAAGATCTCTGCATCACAGGAGACCTCTACTTGTTACTCAGCTGAAGGATTACAGAGTGAATGAAGGTTCTCTGATCTAGGAAAGTAGCACTTTTTCCAGCTTTTCAAATTTTTCTCTTTCTTGAGGTGAATTAGGCTGGCCATTTTGATTTCAAAAGTTAAGCATAAGTCTTTACACACTTACTACTATTCAGATTTTGCAGAGTTGAAGAGCTTTAGAAGTATTGAGGTATCTGTGCGTGGCTACTGAAGGGGTTAGCAGACATTTCAATTAAATTGGAAGAGTTTAGTACTAAGACCTTCTCTTTTTGGAGAGAGATGTATTCTATGAGTACTATGGTAAAGATGGAGAAAGATTCATGAGTACATAAAATCCATGCTATTTCTTTCAGTTTCTTTGTGGAATCTGAAGAAGAAAGGATTGCAACGTTTGAGGGTCTCAGTTGACACAGAATTTAGGCAAAATTAACCAGATGAATTTTAACTGTAAATATTTATCAAGCATGAGTAAATTATATCATTCCAAGGTCTAAAATGCATTTGTATATCTGGTTCTCTTGTAATGGGAAGTGAAAGAAACTTTTCAAAAAACACAAAAGGCACCTATTTGTCATAAGTTAAATAATTAGAGTCTAATGTGGCTGACTAACCCAGGACCTCTTTTTTTCCCCCTCTCAGTTTCTACTGAGGGCTCTCAAATTCAGTTAACAGATTTTCAACTCTATCTCCTATGGGGTTGGGTTATGTCTTTTTCAATTGGTGTACAGATCACAGAATCAGATATGAAAGGTTTAAGCCTAATTCTCTAGCTCTCACTTTCAAAACTGGAATTGAATAGAAAGCCATGCCTGTAACCTCTGTTGGACTTTGCAGAAAGACTGAACAGTGACATTGCAAGGACAGAATTGGTTTGCATTTTTCGGCTAATGTAAGGAGTGCGAGGATATTTCTTCACATCAGTCACCTGTACAAATTCTTGGTATTTATACCTAGAAATGCATTAATGGAAAAGAAAGTATTGTAATTAGAAAGAAACCCAAAATAATAGCTTTGGTTAGATATGTGTGTGGGTACATAAGGGATATTAACTTGTGATACAGTTCTTATAGTTACCAAGGCTGCAAGAACATACATGATGTCATCTTAAAATGCATCAATAATCTGTTCCATTAAACTGATCATTGCAGCAGCAACTTGAGCATTTGAAACAGATATTTCCTAAAGCTTTACCTGGCATAAAAATTACCTGGCAGAAGTATCTGTCATGCAGAGTCATTACATCTGGCAGCTGGAATATATACCTAGATAGAAGAGATGGCAGTTTTTGAAATATCAGACCTTTGGAAAAGTAAAATGATTCCCAGGTTGTATGTTACACTTGGATGAAAGTGAACTTTTAAATGTTTAGCTGCTTTTGGTAGTTGTCTGTCAAGTCTCCTAGAACTCACTCAAGGCTTACAGTCTAATTATTTCTGACATAGTTGCTTTATCTCCAGATTCATGTAAGTTGAATTTAATAATAAAATTCCATATCTTGACTGTTGCTATCAAATTATATATACCATAAGTACATAAGTGTAAACTTAAATGGTCCGTTTTATGAAGTTTACCTTTGCTGTGTCCAGGCTGCCTCTTGAAACAGTTCAACCAAGTTTTGTCTTTATGTATACTGTACTTCACTATATTTGGAAGGGGTGTATCTTCCTTGGCTGGGGTCCTTATGACAGATCTCCTCATTACAGATCTGCAGGGCTATATTTATATGGACTAGTAACAAGAAATCTACAATGGGCCAAAGAGGGATGAAGCTTATTTTGTATGCAGAGAAATCCATTTGTGTCAGGCTATGATATAAATTAAGGGGGAATAACTATTTCTGATCAAAAATCTTTGTCATCTCTTCTAGTCTGCAGATACTACTGGCTATGAATGTCCATGAAGGTATTTACCTAATAATAGCTATTTTGGAACAAATTTCCATGCAGGAAATATGAAATTGGAATATTTTCGATTCTATCTGAGGCAAAGATTCACCATAACGGGGGGAGGGCGGGGGGGGTGGGGGGGGTGCGGGAGTAATCCAAGAGAATAGGTCCCTTACTGTTTAGGACACTTTGCTTTCATTTTCTTGTTGCTTAATATTCTCATGTGTATAAACAATTTACCTAGTTTGAGAAGATGAAAGAAGAGGGTCAGGTGGGAGCAGAAGAAAATTTCTTAGGAAAATACCATGTCCAGGAGCACTATCTTTGGTTTAGTGTTTTATTTGTCCCTCTACCTATACAAAATGAGGTTTTAGACAGCATTTAGTTTTCTGCAGCATAAGTAATTTATATAAGATTTCATTATAGACGAGCTCTCTTGTGGTCTTACTAAGAGCTACTCTAGGGACAGTTGTTGTTTCACACAATTTTACCTCTACAGGTACATAGCAGTTTATACAAAGCCTGATTTTGAAATTTTCCAAAACATATTATAAAATATGCATTTTCAGCCAACGTGGCTTCATCACTGGACGTTCAGAAGTTTTGAGGGCTCCCAAGACCGCCATTTAGCATAATGCTAGTGGTGTTGGAGGCTGAGAAATCCAGTGATGGGGTAGAAAAATTGATTCTGAGAATGATAATTGCTATCACTTGAAAGGCACCATACCTGAGTAGCAAGAATTTGAGATCCCTGAGTATCACTAATCTGTTCTATTCCCCTCACCACTTCCTGTGGCATCACGTTCTGGTTGTTTTTGATAGCTGTACAAACAAATTAAATCTGTTTATTTCAACTGAAACTCTGAATACAGCATAGACAAGCCTGAGTTTATTGCCTGATTTACTTTTTGCTCCTTGCTCTGAATCATTGTAAGAGAGCAAAAGCGCTTCATGTTTTATTCAGTTAATATAATGTATATTTAATTTGCATTTTTAATGTTTTCGAAGGTGAAGGATAACAACTTCAGCAGCACTGAACACGGTAATTTAATTTGTTGTAGTGCAATCCTAAGATTCTCAGAAATGGCTTCATGAGGAAATCTTGCAGAGCCTTAAATAGGCCTACCAGTCAAAAACTCACCTGTATTAAACTGTCACTCTCACCCCATGAAGTAGCAGACATTTACAACTGCACAGCTTTCTGTGTTGCCTGTTCATTTAATTTCAGATGTTTGCAGGAGGAGAAACAAAATCTAAAGGGGTGAATAGAGGCTGCTAAAGCATGCTAAACTCTGCTGAATGCTTCCTTTAATTTATCTATCAATTGAAATGGTTGAGGTTATCACTTTGAAGTTACTACTTGTGTACCTGAGAAATTGAGGAACAAAAAATTACCCATATCAAAAGGGAGTATGTAAAGTTTGTGACAGTGAAATTTGTGTCTCCTAATCCAGTGTCTGCCTGCAGGATCTGGGCTTCTAAACCAGCATTTTTTTACCTGTAATGGATTGTATGTTATGAAAGAGAAGATGAGAGAAATACACCCCGAGGCTTATGATGCCTGATGTATGCCTTATGCTTCATTGTTCCTGACTTAAAGATGGGGACAATTCTGTCAAGAAAAAGGATCTGCATTCTCCAGATTAGATGCTGAGGTGATAATATTTTCAACCAGCTAATAAATGTTATGAAGGGCAACTCAGATGGAAAGATCTCTTTAATCAAATTAAAGTAATTAAAGTTGGTCCAAAGAGGCTATTTATCGATAGTGTGTAATTGTACTGCTCATGTTTTATCAAGCTGTGATTACCACAATAGAGATCACTTAAAAAATAAGTTAGATACTGGTTTTATAATTTTTCTTCAATATGGCTGAATTTTTTTTTTTTTTTTTTTTACTACTTACAACATTGGTAGTATATGTAAGTCTCCATTTGCTTAAAAAGAGTATGCCAGCAAAGCTGATGTCCTAGTACTGAAGTACATACATACAGAGTCACTTAATATGCTTTCCTTTTGTGATCTTGCTTCTACATCTTCATTACAAGTTATAGTTCTAGACTAGTGCATAACACACATATTTTACTGTTTTCTTCCTTTCTCTCAAGCTTCAGTTCTTTTGAAGGGTTCCTGAAACATAAGAATTTTTAGTGTGGAGTTGATTGTCACATTGTGGTAATTATGATAGCCGAAGTGTCTAAAACAAAATTTTGGACCTGAAGTAGGTAAGTCTTCCCAAGATGCCTCTCCTGCCTGTTCCTACAGTGATATCTTCTTTATTATTATTGTTCTCTGGTGCATTTTTTTACCATTTGGAAGCCAGAATTATGAATATACTCATTATTACTTATCAGAAGTTCACAAAGATGTTCTGTACAATGTGCAGGAGGTTGGCATTTTGTTCATTAACTTTCTCTTCATTAGACAGCTTTTTAGACTTCTGAATTATGTAATGTATTTTTCATAAGAATCACCAAAGAAACGGGGTGTGTGTGTTGCGACTCACCAGATCAAACACCCTTGCACCTCCTACTGCTCCCTTGTTAGCCAAAATATACACATAGACTGGGTCAGGGAATGATTTCATTGAAAGCACTGATTTAAATTTAGGTCAATATTTTCAGTAGCCTCAAACCATAGTGTTTGTAAGGCAGTTTAATCCTCTATGAATTATTGTTTAGATAAAGGTTATTAATTACCAGCTGCTGTTCAGTTAATGGCAACATGCCAAGAAAGCACTCAGTGGTCTCCCTGTTCACCCATCTATCCCTTGTAGGTAGTTCGAGTCAACTCGAGTACTTGGCTTTAGAGCAGAAAGCTTCAAAGAAATTTGTCTGCCAGGCTTTTAAATTCTTTCAATTATTGTTTCTATTAATAAAATACAAATCTGCAGCAACATTTTTAATGTCTGGATTTAGGTAGAGAGGGAGGAGAGAAAATTGATTTGGAACTGTATTAGTACTGTTGTGTCATTCCACCTACTAGCAGTTGTTCAAATTATTATTGCAGGTACATTAGTAATATACTCCAGTCAAAGTTGTCTCTGGTTGTGGTTATTTTCCTAAGTCACTGGTCTCTTGAAAGTTACTTTTAAAAAATATTTCATTTATTTATTATTTTTATTATACAATTTTCATTGCCTCTTCAGTTATAATGTTGTCTACTCGCCACTCTCCCCTTTTCTTTCCCCCAATATTTGTTGCTGCAAGACATTACCACGCAGTGTAATGTATTTTTCTCTATTATCAAGTTACCAAGACCCATTGGAAATCATATTATCATAGAATCATAGAATCACTAGGTTGGAAAAGACCTTAGAGATCATCCAGTCCAACCGTATCTGTCCACCACTAAACCATATCTCTCAGCACCTCATCCACCCGTCTCTTAAACACATCCAGGGATGGTGACTCCACCACCTCCCTGGGCAGCCTGTTCCAGTGTGTGATAACCCTTTCGGTGAAGAACTTCTTCCTTACATCCAATCTAAACCTCCCCTGGCGCAGCTTGAGTCCATTCCCCCTCGTCCGATCATCTGTCATTAGGGAGAAGAGACCAACACCCACTTCTCCACAACCTCCTTTCAGGTAGTTGTAGGCAGTGATTAGGTCTCCTCTCAGCCTCCTCTTCTCAAGGCTAAACAAGCCCAGTTCCTTCAGTCGCTCCTCGTAAGACATATTCTCCAGACATATTATTATTACAGCATATACAGTGCAATAACCTATACAACAATATGAAAGGAAAATCAAGGGAGAGCAAATTTATTTTCATGACCCTTATGCTATTTGACACGATAATTTTTTATGTGATGAACTAGTGCTTTCAGATGAAGACCAGTCAGTGTATATAATTACTTTGTGTATACTGCAGTGCAGGGTTGGGGAGGAAAAGCAGGACACTTCACCAAATAACTCCACAACACAAGTGATAACTTCCTCCAGCCAACTCCTGAAGATCACTGGGACCCCTTGGAGGGCATCCATTGGCTAAATGAACACATGATCCCCAAAGAAGCAGTTGTGGGAATTTGACTTCAGGGTCGACCAATGCAGCACTGCTTTAAATGCGCTGATCTTTTATTTTTTATTTAACTATACAACAAGAGGCCTGAAGGGCACCACACAGAGAAGGTTAAATGCTTGTGCAAAGGGGTTTCTTTATTTATAGTGAAAGAATAATTCCGGGTCTGAAGTATTGGTTTAAAGAAAGGTATTAGTGACTGTCATGGTCATATTTGAAATAAGAAGCGTTCCTGCATGGTATTTTGGCAAAAAGCAGTGTTAGCCTCTTTCGTTCGTGATATAAGGTTTTCTCCCCTGAGATTACGCTTCTCAGTTATATCCAAAGAGCTCTCTGATAAATTGCCTAGGTGCAAATACAGTTTTACAGGAGATTTTATCATTTAGAAACATTTTTACAAGAAAATGTTGTAAGGCCTCAAGCAGAAGCTCTAAAAGCAAGCTTTAACATTATGTATTATTAAAATCTATAACATGTCGAGAGAGCCATGTAAAGAGTGGTTACAGAGAATTGTCCTTGAAGCTGTCCAAATAATCTCATCACCAAATAATTTCTTGTCCTTTTTGTTTCATATTTATTTCTGTGGTTTTGTTTAAGATATGAGCATGTATTTATACACCACAATGTACATAAATAAAATGTGAGATTGCAGTAAATGGGAGGCTTAATAACTTTTTGTAATGTTTGTTCTGTTTTTTTAAGTTGGTATTTATATATCTGTCATACATCATTATTCCTTTAAGCCACTTTTCTCGCTAAGATTTTGACTTTGATTGTATTAATAGGCCAAATGGGCAAATGAGGAAGTATGATGGGATAATGAGGAGCGAAAGAGGTTTGTGGCTTGTTGGCTTTGATGCAGTGTGTAGCAGTGAGTTGGCTCCAAGAGGAGAGAGATGTACTGCTTACAGTCCTTTTTGATGTGATGGTAGCTTTGCCCCAGTGATGCTTGCAGATAATAACAGTGTGATTCATCAGTTTGGGGTTTCATACCTGTAAAGTTCCAGAAGTGCCCTACACTGTTATTCATCCTAGGGACCTCTGAAACTAATTTCTTCCATAAGGTATTGTAGGGAGACAGATGACAACTTCTCATCTGAGGAATAGTTCTGCCTGTTCTGAGATTTCACTGTAGATCCACATAGTGAATAAACCCCACACCCCTGGGAAAGAACTGAACCCAAATCTTGAGATGTACAACAACTTTCTGTAAATGACTGACACCCAGAATATCATTAAATGTAACTGCAGGCAAGTTTCTGTTATCTCACTCTTAGAGTGCAACAGTTTTAGACTAGAGGAACATATTTTATACCACCCTCTTTCCTCATGATACTCCTACACTGAAGGAGCTGCTGTTTCCTTTCATCTCAACTTCATTCATTGTGCTATGTGGTCGTAGGAAGACTTTACGTTCAATTTGGTACATGTATAACTGACAAGCATCTGAGGATGTAAAGAGGTGTTGGAAACTGAAACAGCCCCTAATATTCTCCCTACAGGCAGAGAGAAGGGTAGAAAAAAGTTATGATGTATGTATTTTTGTGGACAAGTAGAAGGAATGAGGGAAGATGTACTGACAATCAAACGTCTTGATTCCAGCAATGGAAGGAAGAGGGGAGGTATAAAATGGTGGCTCATGAGAAACTTAAGAATGCTTACTGTTTTTCCAGTTTAAAATATACAAGTACTGTCTGTCTTCCCTATATGAAGGTACAAATGTCCAATGTCTTGATATAGGTACATGCCATGTTGCTGAAATTGCCATTACTGAGAGGGAGGTAATGTTTTTCATGCCATCAAACCAACATGGTGCTAAATCAAGAGCTCCTTCCAAAGCATTATATAGGTAGATGGCTCAGCTCTACGTGCATCTCAGTGGCAGATGTGTGCACAAGAGAAGTGGTGGGCAACCCCTGTATTTGTTGCACATGTCTTCCTGTGCTTGCTTCCTAACCTCCTCTTTATGGCTGTTGAGCAGTGCCAAGTTCGCATGACCTACAGTCTTGCTCCATGTCTTTTTCCTCCCAACTTTGGTTCTTCTTGCCTCCTCTGGACTTTCTATGTTTGTTGACTCAGTTAACTCTATTTGTCCACCTCTTCTGTCTACCTGTCACTCTGTCTTTGAAATAAAGAAGCAAAAGCCAAACTGGATAAACTGAGATCATCTTGTCTAACTCCATATGTAATTAGCTACAGTATTATGCATCCTGAAGTCTGTAGAGTATTACTCTGTATTATCAAACAGTCTGTGTTTTCAGCAGCAGGTGTATGGATATTGAGTTAGACAACCTGATCACTGAAAAGTAACTTTTTTTTTTTTTTTTTTTTACCATATGAGGTTTAGGTTGTATTTGAGGTCCTGTTTGTTGAGACAAGCTATGCAGAAAGAAGCAGATCATGTGGGCTTTACTAGTGTGTAAAAACTTGTTTCTTCATTTTATGCTTGCAGAAGAGTAGTCAGGGGGGAATTGGTTAATGGTTCCAGGAGAACAATATTGCTGGGTTGGTAACAGGGATGTGAAGTAGAAAACATTTTTTTCCTGACCAAATGGCCAACTTTCATGCCTGGTCCACTAATGTCTTGTTCCACTAATAACTATAGGAGAATTCAACAAATATTTTAGTATAAGGATCATAAAATTCTACTCAGCCAGCCTACCCCATCAAACTTGTTTGATGTGATGTTAATGTGCTGTGCTTATTCTCGTTGTCTGGTTTGTTGTTAAGATGATCATCTTTTCTCATAATCATTATAAGTGGAAACAATGAGTCTTTGCATCAGCACTGATAAGTTTTCATGGTGATTTTGTAAGTCTAAGCAACCATCTATTTTGGAGTGTAGGGATTTCTTAATTAAACACAAGCTTCAGCTTACGTTTTATATTTCTTGTCAGAGACCGCATCAAGCACTGTTACAGGCAAGTAGAACAATTGAGGCTTAATCGTGGAATGAGATAAACACGCATAAAATCCAATTCCTAATGTTATTACCTCCTGTATATTTCAGAGAGATAATTTATGCCTATGTACAAATGTGTAGGTCAATTGGAGAGCAATTCATACTTTTTTCTGAGGCATCAGACCTTGCTGGAGGAGATGACAGGCTGCAGACATCAACTATTTTACTCTTTAGCATGGCAATAAGGAAACCTTCATTAATGGACTTACTGGATTTGTTCTTTATTGGGTACTGCTATTAGTCTGGAAACGTGAATACAGATAATACATGATGCCAGACTTCATTTAAGCAAGCAAACAATAGTACTTAGAGTGGGAAGACTTATTCACTCCCAGTTTGGTGTGTGACTTGAAATCTCTTTGTATATTTTGTGTATGTATTTTTTTGTTAGTTTGTGTATTGAAGAGAGCCTGTGTTTCTAAAATGTAATGAGCTCTCACAGCACTGCTTAAATAATATTCTGGCAGTGTTATATTTGGAGCAGAAAAACCTAGGGCACAGTGCTGTGGTGGGTACGGATTTCACAGTTATGGGGATTCTGAAGGCAAGAGCTTTCATTTTTATTCTGCTCTTATACTTGGCGGCTTTTAGCGTTATGCCTATTAACTTTTATAGATGTCATACATTTTTATGTTAATGGTGCAGCTTTGAGTAGAGTGAGAAGCTCAACTTCTGCTCATCAAACTAGTGTACAAGCAGAATTATGACACTTCTTCAAAATGCTTAAAAAGATGCTTCTATTGTTTAATGTCAATTTATTGCTTGTGTGTTTTTATGGTAAAAAGGAATTTTTTGGAGTGTATCGGGACTAGCAGAACTTCACACCTGTTTAGTAGAAGGATTTATACTTAATTTTATTTTTGTAGGTGTTGGCACTGGCAATTTCAATTTTGCTGAGGTTTGTGCCAGATTTCACAGCAAGGTAGTGGAAAAGCACCAGTGCTTCTGTAGAACTTCTTTTCATCACTGGATAATGAGTATTCTGGCAGTTGTGCGTGCCTTTGCAGAGTCCTAGACCCAAAGAGTATAAAGCCTTGTTTTCTTTCCTTTGCTACAGCTAATGGCAAGTTTCTGATTTCATATAAGATCTGGTGTGATTCTTGCAAGGGAAACACCATTTGTAGTGTAGGCTGATGTATCCCAGAAATAATTGTGAGCCAATCTGTATTAGAAATACTACAACAGCATGAAGTAGACAGTGACCCAGGCAGAAAAAGGAAAAAATGTGTCCACCTCTGTTCTGCTGGGAGAGGTCCTTGTACAAAGGAAAACATACATCAGCAGAAGGATGCTTCTGTAAGCCATTTGTCCTTTCGTATGCAGCTACCTTGGCAGAAGTTTATTCCACTGACCTATACTGTTTTCTCACTTAGCAGCTGGGTTTCCACCATTGTTCTTCTGGTAGAGAAAGGCTAAACACTGTGCTTTGATTTTAAGTAAGTTCAGGGTTTGTTGGATTTCATTTATAATTTTTTTCCTAGAGAGAAAGACAGGTGTAAGTTTTGGTTATGATGTCTTGACCTATGTGAAAAGATGCTGAGAAGAAACAGTGTTTGATTCCTTCTCTTCTTTTGTTTAAGTTCCATATCCAACCTCATTGCTAGGAAAATGTCCTTATTTACAAACAGATGTTCATCACATTCAGGAAAGTACAGGGTGGAACACAGTGCACTACGAAATATGGCTAGAGAAGTATTGTAGTAGTATTTTACTTTCAGTTTAATGTTTGGAAGTACGAAGTTACACACACGCTCACAAAATCAGTGTTCATTATAGACTACTTTCTGGTTTACTTGCCCTTTTAACTTCAGATAGAAGCCAAAAAGGGAGGATGTAGTCCACCTTTATTCCTTGTGTGACTTCGGTCAAGTGATTTAAACACGATTTCCTTGCAATAAAGTGAAATGGTGTCAGTTCCTTAGGTTTTACACACTACTGGTAATTGCTAAATACGGTGATGTTAATAATCAGGAACGTCTTTTCCTCTTGAATTAAAGAGTGTCCTAACCTATCAATAGCCCTTAACCAAATTGACCTTTTTTTAATGCTGAATCTGGATTTACTTTAAATTAAACTCATGAGAAAATTCACTATTATTCCAATGTTGGCTCCCCATTCATTCACATACTGTTCCCTTTCCTGGAAGTCTGGTGTAAGAATATTTTTTTTTCTTTAAATTGATCTCATTTTTCCCACAAACCAATGCAACTGTTGCTATTTCTCCATTGTCCTTTTCATCAGCTTGGATATTTTTTGATTTACAAATCATAAATTACACTTGTTCCACATGGACCTTTCTGCCAAGTAGGATTTAATTTTTATCGGATGTCATTTCTGTCTGTGACTTCCAAAAAGAGAGCAATGATGAACACTGATGGGACATGAAAAAGACGGGATGAGCACTACTGAGCCCAATGGCAAGATCAAAATAATTCAGTAAATTCAGTTTACCTTTGGTAATACATTCAATAAACTTAAGTGCGGTTAGAACACAGGCAAAACAGAAATAGTAAATAAAAATGTCAGTAAGAGTGAACACAGTGTCTGACAGAGGTTGACGTGACCCCAGTATCATAGATACAAGAGGCCTGAGATAAAAAGATTCTTCTTTTTGAGAGTGTATCTAATTTGTATGGTGTGTATTACTCATTGAGTTTTTCTTACTTTTGAACAAAGGCCATGTAATTTATTCCTGGAATTACTGCAGTAATGCTACTCTCAATTAGTACTAATCTCTATCCTTTGGGATGTAATGTAGAAAGTGATGTTTTCAAGAGGATCCTTTTAAATGTTATTTTTTGTGTAGTCTTTGATGCTCATTATTATTATTTCTTGCTTGCTCATTTTCCTTAAGAAATATAAATTATAAATGAAAAATATTCCTTTATTATTACAAACTGAAGAATCCTTAACAGATCTCAGCCACATTAAAAGTGTAAAATGTGTAAAATCTTTGTCACAATTCAGATAACTCTGTTGTCCTCTAGAATATACCTATTGTACTATAACAAATGAGTGTTAGGTATTTGCTGAACATGGTGATAAAGGCTCAATCTAGTAAGGTATTTACATTCCTAATTTCTGCTAATATTCTTTGAGGATATTGTCATTAGTTAGGACTTTGAAAATCAGTGACATAGCTTCTTATAACATAGTAGTGTAATAATAATATCCACTGTATGTTGAGTAGGATCTTTTAAATGTGGTATACAGACAGATCAAGAAGATGTAGTTCATGGCACATATAAGAAAGTGGAGAATTTAATTTTCTCTTTTCCCCTGTCGTGTACATGTCCCTTATTTCTGTTATATCTCATACTGACTAAGTTGCTTAGGATGAGAAATTAAGAAAGGCATTACAAAAAAATAATTTAGAACAGCACAAATCTTGTAGACTGTAAGATATGTTGCTAAGCTATAACAGAAATTACTGAATGGGAAAGGCCAAGGCTCATTAAATCTAGTTAAGTGGTGCTGTTGTCCTTCTTTCTCTCTTCTTCGAAAAGAAAAAGAGCAGGCTGTTATGAGAGCCAGCAAGGTAAAACACTGTCTTTGTCTATACTGTGCCCATTTGGCAGTCTACACATAGACTTTAGATAAGTTTGGTTTATGACCTACAAAGCACCACAGACAGGAGCCTTTTGCTATCAAAAAAAAATTATTAAAGTGGCTCACTTTTCTGTCCTATATATTAGGTAGTTATCAAAATATTTTTCTAGCATTAGAAAGATGCAAGAAGCAATTAGAAGTTGCTGTAATACCATGTATAACAACATATATCCTATGTACATACAAATAAAACACATTTATTTTTGATTTTATATTCATTCTGACTGACAAAGCTTTATGATGTGGCCTGTCAAAAGCAGCTGGGCAACACAATTTGTCCAGAGTTATCCCCATCAAGTGTAGGACTTTCAGAAGACAACAGGCACTGACTGTTTCTTTTTTAGCTTCCAGTTCTTGCATCTCTGTGTATAGTGAATCTAGAAAATCCTACATTACCTTTATTTTCTTGCAAAGGAATCATTTGTAGGAAAAGCACTTAAAGTGTTTTTTCCACTTGGCAAGATTGGTAGTGGGGAAAGTGGTTTTGGATGTATTGTTTGGATGTTATTTTACAATTGATTCTATATTCCAGTGACTGAAAACACTTTCCCAGTCACTGGAAATGTTTGTGTTCTACTGCAGTATTTAGTATTCTGTTTATCTCCACATACACAGGCTTTCTAGCTTCTCTCACACTGCCTCACCAAGTGTTGCTTGCAACATGAAAGGAAGCCCCATTAAGTCTAACACAAATACCTATATATTTGGAAGAGATTTGTAAATAATGTTGGTGTTTTTTACCTTTGTCATGAAGAGCAGGTGATCAAGTGCACGCTGGTATTTTTGCATTTGGTAGGTATTGCAAAGTTTGCCCAGGTTTTTGGACAGGGTATGATGCAACTCTGGTGTACCCAATGCTTTTCCTAGTGCCCAAATGGCAATCTTGTACACTTACACATGCCATTTCCACAGTGCAGGTTGTTGTTTTTTTTTCTTTCGTCATAGTGAAAGTCTGTTACCTCACTATGCACAGTGCCTGCCTATATCTGAAGTTTGCATGGGGCTGAAGCTCAGCATAACCTCTGAGAGCTACCTGGTACTGAGTTAGTATTGCTCACAGAACTCTGTGCCATCACAGTTATTTAGATTTGCTATTTTAAGGTTAACTGTTCCATTGTAGGCACATCTCAGAGGTTCAGTTTCCTATTTCCTTCATGCCAGAATAAAGGCCTTTGACAAATATCTGATTAAAAGGCTTAAAGTAGCTTTTCTGATCAGATATAGTCAGAATGACGACAGAAAAATAAAACCTTTGGAAAGACCTATAGACCTGCACTTAAAACAGAGAGTAGTGTTGGTATACCTGTAGATAAGCTCTGCACTTATGGCTTAAGATATGATGCCTGAGTAAGTTAGGTAATCTATGAGAAGGAAGAAAACATTCTCCCAGGTGTCTTTCTGTAATTTGTGCTAACATAAAGGAGATATCAGTCACCAGATTTAGCGCTTGCCAGAAATTTCCTATCTCAGACCAAGTCAACTGCATACTTATGAAATTCTTTTAGGATGGAAACACCTTTTCCCTCCCCTGTTGCAATTTGTGCAATTACCCAGCTCAGCATAAAGGAGGTAAACTGAGGTAGAAGTAGTATTTCTACAAAATAAAACAGATTATGCCTCCATTTTTTTCCAGTTCTGCATTATTGTCTGTACTCTGTGTTGTCCAGTTGAAAAAACTGCACTTTGGGCAAATACTGATTGCATCTGTCAGCAATACAGAACCAGTGACAGAAGGAGAAATGATACAGATCTGAAGTGCTCATCAGGATGGCTACCCCAGCATCCAGGCAACTGGGTGCAAAGGGTATCTCAGCATACTTCTGTGTCAGCTCAGCTTTTGCTCCTAGATGAGTTATCTTCCTTCACTTCCTTCTGTATTTTTTCAAACTTAAATTAAGATGTTGCTTAGGAAAGTGTTTAATCACATATGGGACCCATGTTAAGATGAGAACAAGAACCATGAACAGAACTAGTAGGCCTGTATTTGTAAAATAATTTCACCCTATTTGGGGTGCTACTGTGTTATCATTGACAGGAAAGGGGTAGGCTGTTGTTCATCCAGTTTTAAAGCAGGAGTGAAAGTGGCTAATGGTAGATAAACAAGTTGAACGTCCTTTGTTTTTCTAGCTCCCTTAAGTATTTCATTCCTGGGATTATTGTCCCAACTCAGCTAATAATATTCTTTTGAAGATGTGAAGAATCAAAATAGTCTTGAGATATATTTTTATTTGCTTTCTAGGTGGCCTCATGGAAAGCTCATCAAATGCAGTATGTGAAATGGGGGGGAATATAATCCATATATTATGCCATTATATTGCCATGAATTTTGTGAGTAATTCTGCTTTCAAAATTGTCTTTGTGGTGACAGGACTGCGTCAGGGAGATAGGCAAGTTACTTTTTGGAGTATAGTCCGAAAATTATGAAAATTTTGGATCAATTTCTTTCCAGATGTAATGTTCCTGAAAATAAAGGTGCGCTGGTTTTATGAAAGCTTGAAGAAGACAACACCTTTTTATTTCAATATTTTTTTGTTTCTTCTAGGGTCAACTTGAGGCCAATAGCTAGTCCTCTGTAAACAGGATTGTTACTTTGGAGACTATATATTTTTGTATTTGTAGCTAATGACTAATTTAAGTGAACCAAAAGTCTTAAAATCATTTGGGGAGCAGAATCAACAGAAGCATTTCATTTTGGTCTCACTAATTATTTCTGGTGACAGATTTTAAATAGTCCAGAAGAGGACGGAAGTAGGAATTGTGATTATGGTGCAAGAGATGAGTGAATCTGTGCTCTGTCCTCTTCCCAAATCAAGGCCAGTCGATTAACACAGCAGTGCTTGAAACCTTTTTGACAAATGTCAGCAAATCAGGCTACAGGGCTTGTTCTGCCAGTAGTCTAAATGGGTAATAACTCCCAAGTGCCTTGAAGCCAGACAGCTTTTCAATCCCCAGTCTGAATTACTGCTGCAATTTTAACCTGGTTACGTGAATAAATCATTCTAAAAAAATACAAGTAAGAGGATATTGAACAGCCTAAGTATTTATGGCCTCTGGTTACACTGGTGCTGGACACAGGGCAAGAAAACCAATTTCCAGGGGTGGCCTACTTCATACATCACTAGTCAAGTATGCTAAAGTGCTGATGGCTAGGAACACCTAACTATGCATGATTAGACCATAGTGGCAGCACACATTTTTTCCTTTTATGTTCCTTGGCTTGAAATTTAGAGGACACATCACTCTTCAGCTTAAAAGATCAGAGGTCAAGAAATTTCAATCTCATCCTTCTCACATTGCAACCTTCATTTCATTTTTCTGCCTAAAACACTATTCAGATACATGATTAGGTGCCATGGTGAGAGGCACCAAATTATCTGTCTCTTTTGCACATCATCTGTGTGTCTCAACAAGCTAAATACAAACTATGAACTAAATTGTGAGAAATAGCTAAATAAGGCCCAGTTCATTGCACGTATGCCCCCTTTTTTCTCTGTTGGATGTAAAGTAGACTAGGACTAAGAGGAACGACTGGTAGGCTATCCAGGTGTTTGCACTGTCTTGTGTAGGTGTCATGGTGCCACAGAGCAGGAGGTCTTTGAAACATGAAAAATGTGAAAAAATTGCAAAGATGAGATTACAGCCCTATGCCTCAAACCAGTGGCTGTGAAATTGAATTTGTGTTGCAAACCGATGCTCTAATGCTGTCCCCCTAGACCTTTTGCTGATGGGAAGTTGCATCATTGGAGCTTAAGCAGATGAGTAAACTCCCCACAGAAAAAGGTTTTGTCAAGACTTAAGATGGGCTCTTTAATCATGGTGATTGTTTATTGGCTTGTAGGTAAGAATTTTAAAATATCTCAAACTGAGCAGAATGCTTATGTTGATTGATTGCTGTTGGGTTTTATTTTTCCTCATCCAGTGCCTAAAAGAATCAGTGACAGTTTGATTATCAGCCAAGTCACCTAGGTCAGGATCTCAGAGTTCTGTATTTCTAGTATTCAAGCTTTGCAACTTTGTCATACAATCCATCAATTGACTTGCTAAAAATATATATTTAACATTCCCTACCAGAACGGATCAGAACAGTGCATTACATGCTTGTACCATCATGAAAATTGTGAAGAAGTGCTATAAATACCCCTAAACTTGGTGGCTGTCCCTTTGTGCAAATAAAAATGAATACAGAAACTGCCAGTTAATAATAAGCATGTCTCATAATCTTCATTACTCAGATGTATTTGAGAAAGTGGTTACTACCTGAGAAGGTGGTTCTGTGTTATCTCAGTCTGGCTTGGGAGTACTGGGACTTAAATTATGACAGTTAATGCACAAGTGAGGTTGCATGATCTAACAACTTCCTCCATCCCTCCACTCTTGGCCACACACTTTTTCTCCCCTCCTGAATGATTTCTGTTGGTCACTTATTCCCTTGGGAAGTCAATTCAGTTTACCCATCTTGGAGAAAAGAAACCCATCCCAGAAGAAGCGAGTCTCCTGTACAGTGGAAATACAGTTGTGAGCTAGGAGGCCAGGAGACTGGGATTTGGTAACAACCTGTTTTCATAAACAGCAACTTGTTGGATCAGGACTCTTGGGAAACTTCATTCTCAGAATAGTTTCAGGATTCACAGCTTTAGCACTCCCTGGCTAAGGCACTCAGCAGAGGTCTTCCTCCTGGCACTGAAATGCAGGGACAGGCTTATGTAAAAATAATTTTTATTGATTCTTGTTTAGCTTTTTAAAAGTAATTTAGGAAAATCTGCACATTATGATGAGAGTTACTAAGCTCTGGATGTGACAGCAGTCCCATGAAATGTTTCTGACACAAGGTATCATTACATTAATTTAGCTGGTGTCCGTACTTCTTGGCATAGGAAGTTGTTTTCTTTATGTGTGCATAGGGATGATCAAGAACACTCTTGATTCTTAAAACTGCCTTGGACTTTGTCTTTATACTTGAAAGAATTAATAGCCTCAATATGTATGAACATATTTTCTATAACAGTACAATGTTGTACAATAGGATGTGTTACAGAGTTTTTGCCCTCTTCTGAACTATCTGTTAAAGGTCTTGTGAAGACTTGAGTTTTCATCATCCATTTAGTACAGTCTCCTTTGTTCTGTGCTTTGCACAATGAAGACAGGCAAAACAGAATCAGCCAGTAATGCAAGGACTTCTTTTTGTGTTCAATAGCGTTTATGGTTTCACATGCTAAGAAAAAATAAGCAAAACCTATCTTTCAGGATGCATAATAAATACTAGAAGAAACCAGCAATTTTCCAAGACAATTGGGTAGATGCTGTATAGTCCAGCTCCCTACCACTGGCTTACTGGTTTGACAGATCAATAGCCTGGTGCAGTCTGGTAAACCTTGTGTAGTTGGAGACTTCAACAATGCAGTTTTTGTATGGTTTTTAAGATTCCCTTGAGGAAAAATGTATTTTAATTCATTTTCATGTAGTTGTAAATTATTGATTTTAACAAATTTGTAATCTTTTCTCTGCATGTCAGTCACCATTCTTTTCCCTTCATACACACAGCTGAATTCCGTTTCTCCTCATCTCTCACTAGTTTTTATTACTGAAAGTGTAACAGGCATATTGTTGCTTTGTCATTTCTCTCTGAGACCATTAATTGTATAATGTACAAGATCATGGCACCAATGTATAAATTCCTTTTCAATTTGTTAATATATGTACAAATAATATGAGTTATTTGAAATTGGATCAAGTTCTTAAATTGTGTTCTACTCTCTTTTTTTTTTTTCTTTTGTAGTAAGCAGAAGACTCATAAATCCTAAAATAATTTTTGCTCTTTTTTCAATAATCCCAGACTAAATAGTGATGGAGAAGTACAATATGTTGGCCACAGGTACCACTTGATTAAAATTTTTGTTTTCAATATTTCCACATATGAAGCTGAGAAAGATATTCAGACATTTGTGGGGCTAAATGAAGTTTGCTGAACTTCTTCAAACAAACTCTGTATCATCTTTTCCTTATTCACTATTGCTAGCATATTAGTATGTTGCTAATGACAGTAATGATGTGTGAAGATGCAACTTTAAATTGCTACACTTAATTGTGGCTATTTTTCCCTTTCTGCTCTCCTGCAAAATTGTTTCCCTTTTTATTTAATAGCCAGTGATCAAATGACTTAATGAAATGATCTGTGGAGAGTTTCTACTGAAAGCAGATTTGACACCTCTGATAATTCAAGAGGCTTTGGCTCATTTCTTAGGATAAATGTCTTTAAAACATCTCTGGGGCTTTAATATTAAGTTCTGCCTATAATTTAACTTTTGGATACTATTTTTAAGAATGCAGTCTTTTCAAAATTGCATTCTTTGCCATTAAAGCCTAGTATTCAAATGATCTAATGAAATTATCTCGGGAAGTCCACCATCATCTAAAGCAATTTCTCATGATAGACTTCAGCTTCATTTGGATTGAGTTATAAAATGTTACATTAGTTACTAGGTTTCAGGAAACATGGTCTTCATCCAAAAGATCTTATTAAAATCTATGGACCCTTTTAGCACCTGGATTAGCTGCCAATGCTCTGAGTAAATATATTTGAAAGAAAAGGAGGCCAATGTCTTTTCTCTAACTTCCTCTTAGTTATAATTTTAGGAGTCAGTAAATTGGATTTAGAAATTTGAGGTAGAAATGTGCTTTTTCTCCTGCAAGTGAATATTTCTTTTGCCTGTAGGGCACAATGTGAAGCCTACTGTCTTCTGCTCAGGGAATGTGTTGCATGATGACAACAGAAGGGGGTATGTTTCTATTCTTTAAAATTCTAGCTTCAAGATGCTTTTAAAATCTAACTCCAGACAAGTGTGGGAAGAGGTTTGGATCAGGAAGGAGATGCACATGGGATGGTAAGAGAATTAGAATTGCTATGAGTGGGTTAGAATAAAGTAGCTGAAATGGAAGAAAAAAAATTATATGCTAACTTATGCCTCCTGTTGCCACATTATGAGAGAAATAAGTTATGGAGAAAATAGAAGCTTATGTTAAAGTTGTTGTGGAAGACAAGAGCATCTTTCTAGTGCATATATGAGCTTGTGAACTAGCTGAATACCTCTCTGAGGGTACAAACACTTGTACCCTCATCTTGTGTAAGATGCTCTCTTTATCCTTTCCACTCCATTAGTGCAACAATGTAATGAAGTTTAAGTGAGGTAGTTCGTTATGATGGAAGCTCTGCCTTGGTGCTAACCCATAGTGTCGAGGAGGTCATGCATTGCAGTGTCAAAGAAAATCAGTTCTAATGGAGTAACCTAAGTAAAATTAATTGGGTATGATTCTGTCTCTTAAATACAAGATTGAGGTAGGATATTTTCAGCTGCTTCTTGGCTTAAGGTTAAACTCAGTTTCCTTAAGATATCCTATGGTCTTTTTTTTTGTCTCTTACTGACACACAAGTTGAAGTACAGTGAAAGTATTCAAAGATTTGGAGAATTCAGAGCTGGGAAAGACATACCAGGCCATCTAAGTCTGTTCTGCTAGGCTTCATCAGCATTGATTCGTTCCCTCATTCCTCAGCATGTATGTTAATTGATGTCACAGTAAGAGTTGTGTTTGAGAGCAAAAAAGAATTACATGTGACAGGATATGTTGCATGTTACATGTCTTCTGAACATGAAATCCAGCCTTTTCTCATTCAGTGACATTTTCAGCCTTACCTCAAGTTAGATATGGTAGCTGTAGACTATGGCCTATAAAAATGTATTTTCCATATCATTCCATGCAACTGGCAAAATCGTATATGCTGAAGAAAGATGAAAAAAGGTATCCTGTTAGGTTTTTTAGTAGAACAGGAATTTTGGTGCCTATCTGGTTTTGTATTGCCCTTGGGTAAACTCTACAGATTGTGCATTTTTGTATGACTGATGTGCTATTTATTTACTATTTTTGAATGTACCAGAAGGTAGCATTTAAAAGTATAAATATTTGTGAATGGAGAAGGAAAAAAGAAAGGTAACTAACACAGTTGTCTATATTATTGCTGTTGAAAATGGAATATAGTGTTGATTCATGTTATCATCCCATTTTTTGCTGTAATGCGTTCCAGGGAAGATCAAATTGCCTTTTTTCATGTCACTGTCACCACAGCTCTGGAACAGTACGTGTAAGTACCACAGACTGTATAATCTGCCACAAAATATTATCTAGCTTTACTGCCTATTTGACACTTTCTGAAGTAGAAAAATAAAAAACAAATGGCAAAATCATGGCAGCCTACAGTGCATCTCTTGCTTATTCTTGTGCAAAGAACTTGTGCCTTGAAGAGCTGTAAATTAGATTGCAGAAAATTGTTTGGGTTGCAACTCAGGTTAAATGCCTTCAATTATTAAAAGGCATGCCATGAAAATCAAATGTGCATTGCCTCAGAGAAAAAGAATGAAAAAAAAACCCTGCAGATGCGAAACACATGTTCAGTGTTGCTTCTCTCCAGAATTAAGGTAACCACTGGAACTCAAAAACTGAACTTGCACATATCTACTTTCCTGCTGCCCCCATTCTTTTAGCTGATTTCTAATGTGATTATGACTTTTATTGCTGTGTTGAGATTACTGAGGAAACTAGGAGAGTTCATAGTTTTTGAAAGTTCAGTCATCAAAGCACCTGCTTTTTTTGTGTGTGTGTGGCCACAGTAATATGTGCTCTGAACATACTTACTGTTCAGTATGACATTTCCCCTGTAAAATATAATACTTTGCCAGCATCTTGCTACTATGAGCTAGTGATAATACGTTTTTTCTTAGACAACTCCTGTAAGCTGCTAGAGATATCCCTCGGTTTCTTTACCGAAAGACCAATGAATCATTAGCACCACAGGAGAGAGTTGTAATGAATTCTGATTAATCTATAATACACCACCATTCCAATATTCTTTGTTAATGGAATTTTCAATTAGATTAATATTTGAAATATATGCGTTTTCATCAATTCCTTCTGTAAAAGCTGTACATGAAAGTGGCATTACCATTTGGGAGTATTTAGCTGACAGAAACTATAGAGGAGCAGTGCCATCTTGACATCTCAGTCCAGAGTCTGCAGGAATCTCTTCATTCTTGTAATAGTTTTCTTCAGCTTCGCATACAAACTAAATATAGTGATCAGTCACTACTGACAAGATGTTTTCCCTACCTACTCTTTTCACAGACCGATGCCTGCATGTTATTCCTTTCTAGGTAGGTATTTTCAAATTCTTAGCAGGCTGACTGAAGGAGGATTAGGTGGGCAGTGGGTGTCTGGAATATGTTTTGTTGTTGTACTGCATAACTTACTCTGCCAGAGGCTAAATCTGAAAGTAAGGTCTCTAGTGCCTCAGACAGTTCGGCTTGTTCAGCTGTCCTGAACAGGTTTTATAGTTTGTGCCCTGTTTAGAATTTTGTATCTGATTCATGTTTCATTCAAATTTTAATTTGGTTTTGAATGCCCTTAATCTTGCATACTTCGCATGTAAACCCCCACCCCCCACACCCCCCAATAAAAAACCTTAATTATGCAATTTTATTGCATACTTAGTTTCCAGTAGTTCCTTTCTCATCTTAGTTTCTGCTCTGAACTTCCAAGACAGCAAAACTTACTGTATGTTAAATGGTAGTACCAAACAATCTCTCTCTACATAAAATATCATCTGCAAAAAACATGTGGAAAAAAAGCAAGAAGAATCAGAAATTCAACTGTAAATTCTTTAGACATGAATTTGAAAAATCTACATGCATGTATTTTGCAGTTGAAAGTGATATTTTAGGGCAACAAGTGTACTAATTGTAGGCAAATCAGACTGATGATGTTCCAAAAACATGAATGTACCAAGCATATCTTTGGTCTTGTATAGATAGTTCTATTTTCATTTTTCCTTATTTTGTCTTTCAAATTAAGAAAGTAGTGTTAGTGATACTGTAGATATCTGTGTTCATTTTCATTTAATTAAATGCAATTCTAGGATGCTGCTTGGCTTTAAGAAAAGCATAGTTCATGAAAGTAATTTTCTTTCATGAATTGTGATAATCTTTAATTTACTCTGTTACAAGTTTGCATGCTTTTGACTTACAACTGCAGGTTTATTCTGATCATTTAATCTTCTTTTAGTAGCATGGGAAGGGCCATTTGTCTTCACACTATTTTATTACAACAACATAATAATGAAGCTTCTTACATAGATAGCTCTGGCAGACAGATCCAATAAAAGAAGCACAGAAAAGAACTAATGACCAGACTAGAAACATAATTGATTCTTTCCTCTGGACTTTTAATTAGAAATATATACATTCCAGGGGCTCAGTTTACTTCATAGAAATTAATCACCTTCCTAAAATTCACTTTCATGTGATTTTTTTCTCCTCCAATTGGTTGTATCTTACTTATTATATTCCATAATGTCATCTAGTTTTCCATATATCTTTTCACAAAGTACTATATGTGCAAGGTTTTTGTGCATGCTTTATGTATTTTTGTGTGTTGCCACAAGCTTATATGGAACTTCTTCCAGTAGGAATACTTGGGTATCTAGCCTTGTGCTGTATGGACGTAACTGTCCACTCACGGCTTTGGTGCTTGTTATCACTGTTACCAAATGCTCAGCCAATAGAGTGGAACATATCCTTTTTTTCAGTTCAGGAGACTCCAGTTTCCAGATCCTCATCTCCTCAGTAGTTTGCTCAGGAGGGAAATTGTGATTTGCTATTTATTGTTTCCAATGCAGATATATGCAACCATTTTACAGATCTGAAGACCTACTCTACTGCGATTATGGCTAATAGTTTCTGCATTTTGTCATGTAGCTAAGGTGGGACACTTTGGATGTGACATTTGGAAAAGTAGTAACAATCATGAACCTGTAAAATATGTCTGACATGTAGACGCTATGCTTTCTTTGATGTTTTGCCTTCAGGTTATGTATTCAGTATAGGTTTGTGTTTGTTTTTCACCATCCTACTCTGTTTATTTATCAATAAATTAATCTTCCCTAAATCACACCTTTTTTATTTGTGATGGTAACTAATGTAAGCGATGTCTCTGTCTTTATCTTAATCCACAAGCTTTTTAACCGCATATTCTCCCCCTGTCCTGTTGAGAAAAGGGAGTGAGAGAGTGGCTGGGTGGACACCTGGCAACCAACCAAGGTGAAATCCAGCACAGGTTGTAAAGTTACTTATTTTAGAATAGCGTAGTTTACTCTTTGAGTGAGTAAAGAAGTCCAAGGTATTGGGAAAATACACAGGGAACATGGAGGAATCCACTTTCTCCTGTTCAACCTGGGGACTTGATCTCTGGGAACTGCAACAGATGCATTGCAGACCTGCGTAACAAATGTGGTAGGGTCTGAATTTGCTTTCTGATAGAAAGGGATTCAGTGAGCCTTCACTTTCTAATGAAGTAGTATGGAAACTCCAAAGTGAATATCAGCTGTGGAAACTGTAATTACAGGTCTAATGAAATTCTAATGTCTGTGTTTGAGGATAGAGTGACAAAAGAAACTTCAGTATAAAAGCTTATGGGAACTACTTTAATCTGCAGTCTCTTAAGAAGGAACTGTATTAAGAGAGTTCAAGAACATCTGGATACAGATGAGTCCATGTTGTAATATTGGGATTTATTCTATTCACCTGTTCTTGAATTCCTACAAGATTTTTCTTATTTTCCAAACCAACTAGAACAGGCTAGTGCTAGAGAAGTAGTAATTTCAGTTACTTTGTCAGTCATGCTTTGCTTCTAAAGTAAAGAGGGAAGGGGAGAAAGGAGAGACAGAAGTTCTCTGACAAATATATGGCTACAGGTTTGTGCTTATACAAGTTAGATCTGTTAGCAATGAGTAATTAGTAAAAGCAGGAACCTTTGCTCTCCAACACTATGGATATGCCTCACAGAGCAAGAAAATTAGTCAATGCCCCTGAGGATTCTGATGCAAATATTCACACTCTGCCCTAAGCGCTAATTTTGTCTTTCTTGTTGTTTGCTGTTTGGGGTTTTTTGTGTTCGTTTGTTTGTGTGGGTTTTGGGTTTGGTTCTGTCTGGGTTAAATCTTGTCTTCCATCCTATAGAAGTATGCTTGAAATGGCTGCAGTTCTCTGTGTTAAGTGTCTTTGATTTTATTTCTTGCTTGCTCAAGTGGTGGTCACAAATTAGAATAATTCCCCTCCTTTTTCAGTATTGTATATCCTTTTCTTCTGCTTTTTTTAGAAACTAGGTTACTCTTGAAGGTATGTTTTTCAAATACCTTTCTGCATTTTACTTTCTAATTACATGACATAGATGGGGTTATTAATGCTGTAATAAACTATCTGAATGAGTTAGCTGGAGGTATTTCCATTTTTGCTTAACTTCCAACATTTATCAAACCTTAAACTGCTAAAAATTAAATTAGGCCCTTAGAGATAACACTTCCTTATGAGTGTTTTGTTGAATCTGACACCAACATCCAGGGGTTATGTTCAGTATTGCTTGATTGGCATAAGTAAAAATCAAACTAAAAATTACATCACATTTCTGAAACATGAGATTTTATCTTTGCTTATAGGCATTGCCTTCACCTCTCATTACAAATTAAAATTACGTCTAGATGCATCAGTATTCTGTACATATGATGCCTAATATTATCAACTGTCAGGTCTAACAGATATCAAAGGCAATTCTTGGCCCATGTTGCCTTGACAACACATCTTGGTTTTGGCCGCCTTTGTCAATTCAAATTCTTGAGTTCATAGAATTTAATTAAGCTGCTTTTTTTTTTTTTTTTTAATTCCCCCGAATAGAAATCATTCAGGGGTGCCACAGAATTTCAAATACATTCAGATAAAACTTAAGAAGTGGATGCTGTAACAATTTGTTTGTATTATCTGCTGGAAACTGCACATCTTACCTTCTTTTCACCTGTTCTGCTATAAGGTTTCAGTGTGTGGGCCTGTCATCTAATTGAGACCCATTCACTGGAGTTGTTCCTCCCGCCATACCCCGTGATCATTTCTCTAGATTCAGTGTTGGAGGTTGTGAGGTGTTGTTATTGCCATTTAACCAGAGGACTTTCTTCGAGAAGCTTTCGCTGAACTATAGGGCTGTGCTTTTTGGAAATCACTGAGCTTAATGTTATTATTTCTCATGCTGCAGAGCTGATGTCAACCAATGATCAGGTGCTTCAGTGGTTCATTGCCTC
Source organism: Eurypyga helias (assembly GCF_000690775.1). NCBI lineage: Eukaryota > Metazoa > Chordata > Aves > Eurypygiformes > Eurypygidae > Eurypyga > Eurypyga helias. The sequence continues at coordinate 7,273 of NW_010253055.1, read as the reverse complement.
CAGTATTAAAAATATCCTCCATATTTTTAGACTGTATTAATCTTACTTCAGGTTTTGGCCATTCATTTGTGATTCTTCCATTATCAGATTTTTCTGCTTCATGTAGTTCTTAAAGGCTATAATCAAGTCACTCCTTCATGTTCCCTTAGATCAGTGAAACAGATTACTGTTTCTTTTTATGACATATTTTGCTAGTTCCTTAGGCTCAGGGCTTGGGGTTGCCTTTTAAATCTTCAGGCTTCAATAATGTTTCTGAAATATGAACGGCCAGGCAGGACCCAGCAGTCCAGTAGCACTTTTATTCAATGATAGATGTAGAGGTACCAGGACCCTCCTGAGCATACTCAATATTTGCTTACCTATACACATCTAAGCTCATTTGTTGACCTACACCATTGCATCAAGTTGCTCAGGTTCATCTGACTAGGTACTGTGATCTCTAAATCTTCGTCTTGAGACACTGTTCCCTACTAGAGTTTCTCAATTCAGTAAAACTAGTCTTTGCTGTTGACTCCTAGGAACACCAATGTAATAGTCTACATGGAAAAGTAAGAAAAATAAGGAGAACAAAAAAAAAAAAAAAAAAGGCAGATGGTTTAGTTCAAAGCTGTCATAACGAAATTGAATTACATCCTGATTTTGTACGAGAAGAGAAATCAGACATCACTATTGGTTTTGACTCCTATCTGTACAGACTATTTTCCTCTAATTTACTTGAAATTCTGGGTTTATTGTCACTCAAAGTCACTATCTATTTAGTGGTCTGCTGCTCAAGTAAAAGGGTATCAAAAATGACAGATCATCAATCAAGCTGGAGCATAAGTGATCTTTTAATATAGTTTTATTTTCAAAATATATAACTAACTATTGAACAACAAAGCAAATTATTTGTATAATTAACATTTTGGGTTTTGTCTGTTTCTAGCAATTTCCTTTCTACTGGAAATTCAGACTTTCACCTCTGATGCAACTCAGCTCACTTGTTACTATTGTAGCACAGAGCCATATTTGTTACTGCATCTGTGTCTCTGAATAACTTTCTTTACTGAATACCTGATGGACTGTGTTCCAGTTTGTGGAGGACCTCTTAAAATTTAATTTCACCTTTTTATGGATACACATTTTACATGAAAAATTTATCAAGAAAATATTTGGACTGCATTTCTTCAGTTCTATTCAAAGACAAATGGAGAAGTACCTTTCTGGTGGGCTATTTAGTAATTGTGCATTTAGAATGGTAATACATATTCACTTGGCTTCAAGAAGCCACAATAACACAAAACGGTGAGGAGTAAAAATAAAATTTAAAAAAAGACCATTTGTTTACCTACATTTGTTTGTGTTTGAAGAAGTACATCAGCTGTGTCATTCACATAACTCCAACAGCTTGTAGGTTTTCTGTAACCATTTTGATCTTGAAGGAGGCAGGGTTTTTTTCCTTTATTCTGGTAGTGATTTATGGTTTTTTTCATCACAACACCAGAAGTCCCCAGTCAGAAATTAGCTGTCATTATCTGTTCTGTTCTTAGCTGTCTTCGCCTATGAATAGGCCATCTAGTCTTTTAGTCCTGTTAAAGGAAAAATGCAGTAATTAGGACTAAAAAATAGAAAAAGGAAAGAATGTCAAAGTTCATAACAAAATATGACCGTGATTTTAGATCATAGAATGGTTTGGGTTGGAAGGGGTGTTTAAAGATCATCTAGTTCCAAATCCCCTGCCATGGGCAGGGACACCTTGCACTAGACCAGGTTGCTCAAAGCCTCATCCAGCCTGGCCTTGAACACTTCCAGGGATGGGGCATCCACAGCTTCTCTGGGCAACCTGTTCCAGTGCCTCACCACCCTCTCTGGGAAGAACTTCTTCCTGATTTCTAAACCTTCCCACTATCAGTTTAGACCCATTACCCCTTGTCTTATCACTATAGGCCCTTGTAAAAAGTCCCCCTCCAGCTTCCTTGTCAACTGCTTTAGGTACTGCAAGGTGCTATAACATCTCCCCAGAGCCTTCTCTTCTCCAGGCTGAACAAGATAGCTTTTTAGTTTCATAATATTGCTTCACATGTGTCAGTAAATAAATTGTACTGCATGTTTTCTGCAGGTGCCCGCTCAGTTTGTCCATAATTTCTTAACACAGTTTTTATGAATCATAGGCAAGAATTAATCCTGAAAAGAGATTTATTGGAGAACACAGAAGAGCAAGGTACCCAAATGAAAAATATCTCAAACAAACTAACAAAAAAAGGACACAAATAACCCCACAAAGCACCCAAACCCACAAAACCCAACCTGTGTATTACCTAGAATATTACCTTGAATAAGTACCTTAGAAACAATTTGATTTTTTTTTCCTCCCAGACTGCATCCTTTACTCACTATGCCAGATTAATTTGGACTGCAAGGGTGAGACATCTGCCACTGTAAACTCTGTCTTGGCATAGGAAAAGCTGCCCTTGGCACAGCAGACTGTGGGGATTCTGTAGGACAGGAGACAGCTTGTTGCATTCATGTGCAAAGAACTATCAATGTCCCAGTATTCTTGTTTTACTCCCAAACTTATCTTTTGCAGTTTTAAAAAGCAAATATTTGATTAAACTATAAATATAATTCTTTTTAAAAAGCACATGTTTTTAAAATCTTTATGCTTATACTTTTCAAATATAGATGTTCCACAGAACTAAGCTTCTTCCCAATATATGTACAATTTTTATCCCTAGCTTGGAAAGTATTGTGACAGACATGAAAGCATGGTTAAGATATATTTGTGGAGCACAGGTCATGTCCGAACTCTGACAGATTTTGAACAACTTTCGGTTTTGCAAGGAAGAGTTATAAGGAGGCTCGATCATAAAAACTGGAAAGTGGTTCAGTTAGCTCGGTGTAGATTTAAATGAGTGAGTTTGAACTTTGAAACTATTACTGGTAATTCACTTTTCTGAACTGGGAGTCTGAAGAAGTCTCAAAATTATTCTAGATGTTATTCATTTTTGTGCCACTGGAAAATCCGTGCCTGAAGTGCATTAGCTCAAAAGTCCTGGGATAGCACCATGATTTATGAAGAGATTCCTGTCAGATTCAGTCAGACACTCTTTGAATATCATGATATCTCAGGAGGATTTTGGTTGAAGGAAGCGTTAATCAAGGTTGTCTCTTTTTCTCCTCCTGTCCCTCTCTCCAAAGGTACTATTTGACTTGCAGCAAAGGGCCCTAGTTCAAGTTATGGAGCTCAGCCTGTGGACAACAATGTGTTTTTATCAGCAATGAAGAGAAATACCCAGGTAGCAAAGGGGCTAGAGAAACCATCCCAGGGTGGCTTCTCAGTGGTTGTCAGTTGCTGTGCAACTAGTTTTTGGGGTTTTTTGACAATGCATTGGCCAGTGATTTCAGATTAATGGGGAAAAGCAGAAAGAACAATAGTGGAGCCATGCTTTTTCCTTAAAATCAGGCTAAGCATATTTTGCTTGTTTTGTTTAATATTTGTCTTCATAGCTGTGAACATTTTCCTTTGGTACTTGGATACTGAGAAAACATTATGTATGTCAAAAAGTATGGCCTTCAGCCTGCATTAAAAGGGTGAAGATTATACCCTGTTGCAAAATTTGGATTGTGCCAAAAGTAGGCTGAATATCCTGATGGAAGCTAAGAAGAAACTGATAGCACTATCATGGAAAAATTCAAGGAGTAGTCAGAGTTAGACTTTTAATCAGCAGTATTTCTGCACATGGTTCTGCATATGCCTTTTCACTGTGTGCAGCTCAAGTAATAAATATTCATATTTATGCAACTTTGCAAAGCATCATATGAAAACTTTCAGCCAAGAAAATACACAAAACAGAAGCGAAGAGTCACAAACTGCCAGCATATAAAAAAGGAGCAGAATACATTTCAATGTAGGCTTGTAAATAAATTCAGTAAGTGTTATGTGAGAAAGTAAAATACCATGACACCGCACTCTGTATTCACACATGCTAAAGGCAAACTGTGCCTGGCCATGCAGTTCTTCACCCGAAGGCTCCTAGCTTTGCAATCAACTTCAGCAGCAGTTCCAGAGTTAACTTACAGCCACGTAACAGCTTGCAAAATCCTCAAGAACTCAAGTATAGGCAGATGGAAAAGAATGCTGTACAGTGTTAATGCCCTTTTTTTTTTTCTTTTGTTTTCCCCAGTGTCTTTTCTCTCTCTGCAAAAGGTAACAATGCAGAGGTAGGTTTACTGGAGAGCCCCATTCTTTTTGGTCATTTTATCTAAGTTTATAAACCACATTATGAAAACAAAATAAATCAATGAAAACATGAATAGTGTAGTTACCTTAAAGTTATGTAAACATGACAGACATTGTTCTTGTAATGAAACAAGATGACTAAATTTGACATTCTCACTAGGCAACTTGGCAAAAAATCACAAGTTATTGTCGTGTTGTGCAACTTCAGTGTAAGACCTATTTTCCTAATTATTTTGTGCTATGTTGTACAATATTTTCTAACATCAAAAACTCTTTCCATATTTTCTGAGAACAGAATTTCTCTACTAGTATTAAGAAAATACCCATTCTCGGCAACTCTTTTGGGCACATTAGTTATGTGTTTCTCTTGGTTGGGAAATGCATCAGATTGCCATGCAAGATTTATTGATTTTCCCCCATACATATGTTGTACAGACTGTATGTCCTGAAGATATTCGATTTTGCTGCATTTTTTTGTAGCAGGGAAACCAACATCTTGCATCTATTTGAGGCAAAATTTTGAATAATAAGTTGCATATGCAGAGACAGAATAGATCTTTGATACCGTTCATGGGTCCTTTAGGAAACAAGAGTGAATGTCCCATCATGTTGCTTGATTATTTCTTTTGAAATGTTCTGTATATTCTGTGCTGCCAATGCAGTATAATTTAGAAAGTTGCCATTTAAATCCACATATCTTACTGTGATATTAAGTGTATTTAAACCCCATAAAATGCCTTCTAATTTATTTTTCATTTAGTCCATTTAATAAAATAGCAATAATGTTTTTTCAAGTGAAGGTTATGGAAAGAAAATCGCTCTTACTTTTAAAATATACTCCTCAATTTACTGTACCATTCACTGTACTGCAGAAGTCATTTACCCTATGGAACATTCACTTAGAATAAAATTATTGCTTAATTTCTTTAAAAAAAACACGATTGGTCATGTTCTTCATAACTTTAAATTAAATTTTGTACATTTTCAATGCTTCATAGTTATGCCTAGCAATAAATTCAAAATTTAATTTATCCTTGGTATTGTTTTAGATTTTTCTTTCTTGAAGCTTTGTAGTCTTCTGCATTCTTTGGAGACATATTAAAGAATGACAAAAATATGTTATGCTGATGATGCTTATGTTATCTATAATTGTTTTATGATCCACTGCTGTTGCTCTCAAGTTTTTTTTTTTTCTTGTTACAGAAGAAACCAGTTTTAATATAGTCTATAAAGTCTTTAAAGATGTATGGGGAAGGCAGTCTTGGTTCACCAGTGCTGCTGGGAGGACATGGGTTTCTGATGTTCCCACACATCTGGAAGACAACTAGGAAGAAATGTTAAATTAGCTTTAAGCATCTTGAGTCTGGTCAAAGTTCAACCACCGTTTCTGCTTTAGGAGCCTTCTGTTCTCCTTTTCATTCAATCAGTACTATATTCAGAGAGTGAAAGCCCAAGACTAAGAAGTGGATCTGTATCTGTGATCTTTTAGAATTTAATTTCTGTATTTCAGTGATTTTTATATAAAATATTCTAAATTTACAAGTAACAATACGCGTTTTCTAAACTGGCAGCCCTATATAGTACCTCTGGGAGCTGTAAATCAGGCTGTGCTGCAACTTTAATGATGTTGATGTGCTTAAATAATATTTTTCATTGTATAATTGCCCTCCAATTACACCTGTGAAGTCCTGTTATTTTCAGCCACTATGAGTAGTCGTAACTGTTTGGAACTGCTGATTCAGTACATAAGAGTAGAGCTAAAATCACTAGTTTGCTGTTGTTTTCCTGCAAACTGTGGCCTTGGTTTATGCATCCTTGTGGAGCAGTTTTGTCGCTGTCTAGTTGAACATTACGCTTGTGACAGTGTTTTATGGGAAAAAAAAAGCACACACCCCTCTCCTCCACAGTGGAAAAAGATGCTTCCAAGATTAGTTCAGTTTAGGGATGTGAGGAAACCCAAAAATTACCTCTTTTGGACTTCTTTTGGGTTTCAGATTTTAGTCTCAGACCACTTGCTATTTTCTTTGATCAGTCCTTTACTTGAATTCTGTCTTGATTTATTTTCTTGATTTATGTCTTTGGCTCTTAATTCTTTCAGATATATCTGCTTAGTCCCAAAGGCTTGGTCTGGGAAGGTTCAGGATGGAGTTTGACTGACTTCTTGACTTTTAGGTAATTTGGGGCTCTTACAGCTTTCATTGCAACTAAGAACTGTTTCCTTTCTTTTCCAAAATAGAGAATTAATTAATTTCTCATACTTTTTACAATCTGAAACAGTTTTATTCTTTCACAGGTATTAAATGCCAGTGATAACTAACATAATCATAATTTGTATTTATTTATTTAAAAGAATTGATGGTACCGAGTTTCACTTAGGAAAGCTATTAATATTCTTTACGAATGTCCTATTATTTGTTTATCTTGCATCTAAATTCTTCGCCGTTCACTGAGTGGCTCCTAAATATCTTTTCTCAATATAATATCCTGCCAGACGTTACAACAAATAATACTTGGAAGATAAAGATAACAGGTCTAACAGTGGAAATCACAGTAACCTTAACAAAGCAATTGTGTTGAAATAGAAAGCGGTAAATAATTACATGTGCTGTCTGACACAAAGATGATGTGATTTTTCTTCTTCTGTATGTAGCCAGGTGCGTTGGCATAGATCATGTGTTTAGTTATTACATAAGAAAGGGTGGGCAGTCAGATAGTAGTCAAACATAATCACATGGAGTTTTTCTTCAGCATGAAAAAAAAACTAGAATGGATTACTTTATTATGAAAGGTGGTTGTTAAGAAGGAGCAAATATGACATAAGAAATAGAAAAATACTGTATCATGCATGAAGTGGAAATGAGGGAGTATAGTAATTGGTAGCAGAAACATATACACGTAAAGGAAGATAAAACAGTCTAGGGTCTCATGTGGTGCTTGTGGTTGACCTTAAATCTCTACATGGGCAATTGTTGTGGTTTAACGCCGGCAATGAATATTTGAAATGCAGAGCCTTTCTTCCTATTCATATTCTCATTGTGCTGGATTCAGCCAGGA
>NW_010253054.1:0-1243 GCF_000690775.1 Eurypyga helias | reverse complement strand
CTCCATTAAGAAAAGAAGGAGGGTCGTTGTTGTAGGTGTTCCTTTCTGAGTGGCACAGAGGGCCCATATGCTGCCCAGACCCATCACACAGGGAGGATTTTTCTAGTTGTAATTATTTGCATTTCCATTTTATTATAAAAAGCTTTCTTGATGAAAATGTTAAACTACTTGTAAATCTATTGAAAATGGTCAGTCGCAGAATTTGTCCTTTTCTTTAATCTTCTTCTATAGTACATATTCATTATCTTCCTTCCTACCTGTCATAATGGGAGTAAAAATTTCTATTCCATTACACGGACTTGAAATATTAAAATCCTCCGATGTGGATAATTTAAACTTATAATACATTAAAATATGGAATAATTATATGTTACAAATCAAAATCTCCAAATTTCTATTGTATTCAGTCTGTCTTGTGTTCTGCTGGACTCTTCAGACTGGCATCAGCAAGACTCTTCCACTGAAGTGTATTGTGACTTGAAGACTGTGTTGCTATGAATAGTCAATTCTACCTTGATTGTGTTTGCTTCAAACTTTAATTTATTCTAGATATGCATTAGAGATTTCACTTTCAGTGATTATGAAGATAATGCAGCTGGTTTCAGTGGAATTAAATGAAAGGCTAATGTTAAATTCACTGACTTTTCCTCCTTTTTTTTTTCTATTTTGGAGCTTGTGAACTTCATGTTTATGACATACATCACCTAGAAGTGCCAGGAGAGGTGCATGTACCCATAGACTGCTCCTTGTATGGGCAAGATAATAATCTGAAACCTATGTCATGGGAGTATGGAAAAAAAAGATAGCATTGTCTCAGACTTTGGTTTTAATTTTGGAGTTAATGTCTTTCTGTGGACTGTTTGTGGTGCTCAGTCTTGGGCAGAGGGAGGTGGACCTGTGCCTGTGGAAGCACACCACAGTCTTTCGGTTCTCATTTAGAGCTGATTGATGCCCTTATGCCCCCGCGTCCTCCTCTGGTGACTGGCATCACACTGTTGATACTAAATGAACCAAGAGAGCTTTCTTCAACCACGTGGTTAACGTGGGAGGGGAATTTGCAGGAATAATACCCAGATTCCAATTAAAATTTATTTAAAGGTTCATTATAAAAATGTTTAGGACAGGCTATGAATGTTAATCTTTGAGAAATCAGCCTATTTGGAAACAGCTGAAGACTGACTGGTGTGTCAGTTCGGTGCAGAACTTAAGCTTGTGTTCGCAAGGTGTCGTGGTTTAACTCCGG
>NW_010253053.1:692-2081 GCF_000690775.1 Eurypyga helias | reverse complement strand
GGGGTCCCTTCCCTGCAGAAGGGCTCTGAGCTCGGGGTGCCACGGCTGCCCAGAAGCACCACGGCTCACTCTGCTCTCCTCCAGCCCCGCAGCAAAGGGACTGGGGTCCCGAGGCAGCTGGGGCTGACGTGGGCCTGACGTGGGTCTGTGCACGAGGGTGGCCATGCCTGCGTCCCCCCACCCGTGATGGCTGCAGGGGTCAGGGCTGTCCTCCCCTCTGCAGCCACCGAGCCTCTGACCCCAGAGCTTCACCTGCCTGCGCCAAAGGCATTTTAGCCTCCTGGTGTGTGGTGGATATTGCAGTTTTAAGCGGTCTTCTGCTTTTTCTGGGGCAGTATTATGACAGGAAATAAGGAGGAAGGAAACCTCCCTCTGCCAGTAAGTGGAAATGTAGGTAAATTGGCTTCCAGGTGGGGCAGTCAGAAGTAGGTAACTCTAATTCCCAAAAAAGAAATGGGCAAGTACCACTCATCTGTGCCCACCTCCATCAACCTGCTACTTCTCTCCTCACCCTGCCCGTGAAGCATTCCGTGCCACGCTATTCAAACTCTGTGCCTGCAGCGTGCTGCTGGATCCGGACTGTTCATCCCGCTTCCTGACACGGTTCTGCGTGTCCGCTGCGAGGGCGGCCGGAGCTTTGCTCAGGACAGCTTGGGGTGAGGCTGCGCCCCGGAGAGAGCTCAGCTGGCCAGAGAGGGGTGCAGGCGTGCAGAGCGTGGGGTGTAGGTGTGCACAGCACAGTGTGCAGGCAAGCACAGCACGGGGTGCAGACATGCAGAGCACGGGGTGCAGGTGTGCAGAACGCGGGGTACAGGCGTGCACAGCACGGGGAGCAGGCGTGCAGAATGTGGGGTGCAGACATGCACAGCATGGGGAGCAGGCGTGCAGAATGCGGGGTACAGGTGTGCACAGCACGGGGAGCAGGCGTGCAGAATGCGGGGTACAGGTGTGCACAGCACGGGGAGCAGGCGTGCAGAACGCGGGGTGCAGGCGTGTGCACTGCTGAGGCACCCAGCGCTGGCCGCCAGCTCCCGCGACTGGCCGAGACACCGAGGAGACGGGGCCAGTCACCTGCCAAAGCGTTTACCTTCTCTGCCTCCAGAGCATAGGCCAGGCCGGAGCGCGGCTCACGGAACCTGAAGGAACCTGCTGCCCATTCGCGGCTGAGGATGTGGGACACGTTTCCAAACAGCAGCTTTCGCAGCCCCTGCGGAGGAAATGGCCGGGCTGGGCTCAGCTCCTGTCGCACCCCAGAGTCACGGAGCATCTCTGGTGCCAAAGGGGCCTCGGGATACAGGATCAGCATCTGTGCTACCAGCCAGAGACAGGTAAAATTGGCTGCCAGGAATCTGGCCCTTATAGCACCTTCCAGGGCCTCGGGGGGCGCAA
>NW_010253053.1:0-526 GCF_000690775.1 Eurypyga helias | reverse complement strand
GCCCAAGGCCAGGCTGGATGAGGCTTGGAGCAACCTGGGCTGGTGGAAGGTGTCCCTGCCCATGGCAGGGGGTGGGACTGGGGGGGCTGTGAGGTCCCTTCCAGCCCAAACCAATTGGAGGTTTGGGTGGGAGTAGCAATACATAACAGGTCTCCTGAGCGTCTGCCTCCTGTCCCGAGGCTGTTCCCTAGGGAAGCACTGAGGAGCAGGAAAACATTCTGCTTTCTCATTTGACCTATTCTCTAACGAGAATGAGGGTGTCTGGGTTTAAGGCTGCCCTGCAGCTGTGTTCATTAAAGGTCTCGTGAATAAATGATGATGATGTCCCTTGTTACCGCTAACAGCCGGCTGCAGCTCTCATCCCGTGGAGCAGTGAGCCCCCTGTCATGCGAAGCCCCCCCGTCACGCCAGGTGAGGCCCCGCGTCTTGGTTAACGAGGTTAAATTACAGCTCATGCTTAATTCAGCATCCCTGCTCACCATCGCCGTTTCCAGGGGGATGGGCCGGCCGGCCGCCTCGGCAGAGG
>NW_010253052.1:0-490 GCF_000690775.1 Eurypyga helias | reverse complement strand
TATTAGCAGAACAGAGAACTCCCTTTTTGGGTACCTGACTCTGATGTGACAATAAACAATGATGAAGAGAAGCTCAAATCCTCACTATGTATTATTTTCCCAAAAATCTTTGGATGACACTCTGATTGGCTTGTTAATGTTCTCTGTGCAGTTCGTGAAGGATAAATCCCCACAGATTTCCACCGAAACCCCTCTTCCCGTGAGCAAGTCCATGACTGGAGGTCTTGCTGTCACATTTCGTGTTTCTGAATGTCTGCACGGGCACACAGGGATGTTCCAATTTCAGACTCTGCCTTTAAGGGGGCTCGTTTCAGGCAGGCAGGAGTTGCTCCCCTGTGACCGGCCCACACTACCCTGTTTCCTTCCGTGATACTTCAAGCTGGACGGTCAGTTTGCAAATCCCGCGGCGGAGTTTGCAAGGCGCGAGGTTTTGCAAGTTGCAAGGGGGGGCGGTGGGAAAAAGTGACCCGGAATGTGGGGGGAGGGGGTG
>NW_010253051.1:55631-61555 GCF_000690775.1 Eurypyga helias | reverse complement strand
ATTCTATGATTCTATGATTATGGAGGGGACAAGGACTTTGAACATCCCAGCCCATGGCCTTGGAGCCAGGATCAGAAAAAGATGGGAGCTGAAGATTTGGGTGGCCAGGTGGAGAAGTAGACTTCAACACATTCCAAAAATGGATGAGCACGCTGGGCTGCTCTTGACACTTGGGTTGAGCTCTACGTTACTGCCAAGAGGGCAGGTTAGGAGCGTTTAATGGTGCTCAAGGAGACCTCTGGATTTTTGCTGTTAAATTGCAGCGACTCGGTGCAAAAACTGGGAAGAAGCAAGCAGGTTGGAAACCAGGAATGTAAATGCTATGTGGTTAGTCTGCACATAGTTGCTGGAGGCAGCGAAAGTCTCAGCTGTCCAAAGCTAAAGGGTTTTAAATCTTTCTATATGTTACATAAAAGCATTCTTTAATAAAAAATTTTTCTCTTTCCCATCCCTTCCAGCTCGTCTCGCCTTCCTCTGCTGTAAGCCAGGCAGCTTGCCCAACAAACCCCATGCCTGTTCTCTCTGCCCAAACCCTGCAATCTGCCCTTACCCTCTGGTACTTCTCTCCCATTGACCCATCCTGGTAGCTCATCACTCTTTGTTCATCCCATTTTCCTCTTCACAACACACACCTCCAGCACAAAGTACCCGCTGCCTCCCAGGGCTGACTACTCCCTTCCCTCCCACCCCTCCATCCTGCTCTTGTCTCACACTGTATTGAATTTGCCCAAGCGAGTGACACTTCCCAAGCCAGGCACCTTGGCTTCTCGATGGATTTTATGATCAGGTGTGTGCAACGAGGTATAACATGAATTATTACAGCCCTGACTAGGAAAATGTAGTATTAACTTTCCTAAAGCCCTGTTGTAAAGGGTCAAAGAACCCATTGTGCAAGGTTTGAGGAAAAAGGACAGTGAAGATGGAAAGGAGAGAAGAAGAGAGAGGAAGTGGCTCTGCTTGTCATGGCAGGGTCAGAGGCTGAAGCTGATGTTAACCAACCGATAACGGGGTTAGGATGCTGGCAAGTCCCTGACAGGATGGGTTTCCCAGTCCTGATCGAGGGCCGCTGCTTGCTGGGGCTCTGGCAAACAGAGCTGACCTCATCTGCGTGGGCTGCTTGCTCCAGACCCCCTGATTCGGTAGCTGAGATTAAGAGGTGATAATCCTCATTGTACCTGATCCAGGTGCGAACCCAGCTCCAGAGCACTAAATGTTTGGAAATGGGAAAGGCAGTAATACGAGGCCAAAAGGATCTATTCTCAGGTGTCAAGGCCATGATAACCCTGGATCTCCCTGAGGACACCACGCCAGTTCAATCAGGTAGGTGTAAGGCCCATCAGAATTAACACGAGCTCCTACACACCCAGCCTTCCCTCCCCATAGCTGCTTCACGCCTTGGCAGCACTATTAACGAGAAAACAGCTTTGAAAGGGGAAACTCAGTTCAGAACATTCCTTTAGGAGGAATGCCAAGACCCTTCTTTGTTTATTTTACTTGTTGCGTAAACGTTTTTATGCTACTCATCAATACAGTCTGTAGAGCGTATTTTTTAAAATAACCAGCATGGACATCGGAATCTTGCTCGTGACTCTGGCCCTTTCTTTGACTCCACACCCTGAAGCTACTGCATCACATCTCCGTTTTACCTTGTGTTTTGTGCCGGCTACTCCTCGTCTGCAGGCTCTTAGTGAATCAAGCTAAATGAATCAGAAGGTACTGAAATCACCAGCACTGGAAATAGTCAGAAAACAGGAATTAAGGATGAATGCTCTGTTTACATGACCAAAGCACATTAAGGCATGAGAAGGCCGAGAAATTCTTCACTGAATGTGTCTGGTAAAAGCATTTGGTTTGCTTCTGCCAGATTCCCTCTTAGCAGCACCGGTTCCAGATCCCTACTGCTGAGCAATTTTAAAGTTCAGTGAGCAAATTTTTTCAATTGTTTGGTTTTCTCCCATGTTCTGTGTGAATTCTTCTCAAATTCAAGCTTAGCTTTTGGCTCTAAATGGGAGCGACAATCTGTGGAGGCTCTGATCAAAATGGTGCATTAACTTCACTTCCCTCCTCCCCTTAACTTCTTCAATGTACAGCACCCAGCTTGCATAGTTATGATCACAAAATATTAACATAATGTACCTCTTCCTTAGCAACAGCTACCGTGTCAGGGGAATGCAGCCCATAATAATGCTGCTTCATCTAGAAGCACAATAAAATATAAATAAGCTTGTTACACCTCAGTGGCACACAGGACTCCACTGTGAAGGGCCTTCATGAATTTAGAAACCTCATCTTCTTTTTACTCTCCAACACAGATTATTTAGAAGAAGATTTATGGGCACACATTCCCTTTTATTCCAGAAAATGAACCGTAATTGTTTACTCAGTAACAGCATTATTTTGCCGCGTGTCTACTACTAGATTTGTGGGCATAATACAGACGCGCGCGCGCACACGCACGCCTGTGCAAAGCGGCGCTCGGAATGAAATAAAGATGAAACCAGGACTTGGAGAAAATCTAAAGGGGAGACTGCCATGAGAGCATCTGTAATTGTAGTCATTTTTTAATGAAGAAAGCACAAGCAATTTTCTCCCCAAACCAGCTGCAGTAAAATAAGGAATATACTTCCTACAAATTAACATGCTTAATCTAGAGCCCTCTAGAAGATTCCCCATGTGCTCTCTCTACAAAAAGAACAGCATCCTCAGCGGGGTGAGGGCAAAGTCTTCTCCTTGCCCCAAGTCCTGCTGGTTCTCTCCATGAAAGCTCCTTGGCCAACAGCCCCGTGGCTGTTGCACCCTCGTGCATGCTGGCCTTCTAACCCTTGTAATTACATTTAACTAACCTGAGTATCTCTTCTCAGAGGCAATCAAGATCTTTTAAACACTGCTTCTTCTGAGTTTTCAAGGAGAATTAACTACATTAGGCCAATCTGAAGGTAATAACAAAGCACTTGGAGCTAGAGGATAGTAGTCCTTGTCTTCTGAGCAAGTATTCCAGTTATCAATCCAAAACCACTTGGCTGAAAGACTTAAACCATGAGGCCTCTTATGAGGGAACCAAGTTACAATCTTATACCTATAAATCAGTATTTATTATGCGTTTGTATTAAGGTTGGGATTTCCAAAAGCACCTTTCAAGAGTGGGATACCCAATTCACAGGCATAAATTTCCCTCTGAATGGATTATATCATGTCACTACGATTCCTCTAAATAACACCACCAAGGGAAGAATCAAAATTCAACAATCTGCTTTAAGGAAATTCAAGGGCCAAACAGGCTCTAAACTCAAACATCTTCGAAAGCATCAGCCCACTGACTCTCGTGGAAAGTGCTTGTTTCCAACAACTTCTGATTCAGCCCATGATGATTCCAAGAGCCAAGTGCTGTAAAAAAACCTGCTTACCTAGAGAAAATCCCCGTGCGCAGCTGAAGAGCCATCGAACGAACACAAAACTCTTTGATTCAGTGCTGTCAGCTGCAGTACGTCTGAGCCCGATGCGATCGGCTTGTATGGGAAATCAGCTGCCTCCCTTCCTAGGGATGCTCGGCTGGAGTCTGACGAACTTCAACGAGAGAATGCTAAACTTGCTCACTGACTAGTAAGATACTTCTACGTTTTATTGGAAGGCAGCCAGACTACAGCACTGAATAGCCCAGATCTTTATCAGTTGCTTTCCCTAACTTGTCATAAATGAGAATATACATTTTTTACATTTCTTTTGTAAGGGTGATCCGCTTTCTTTAAATACATCGTACGCACAGCGAAAAATAACATCCACAGAAAATGAAAAGCATGAAAAGAGAAGAACAAAGAGAATATTTTCCAGGAGACGAGTGCTATAGATGTAACATGAAGTTCCACCACTGCAAATATTTTAGCATACATGCCATTCAGCAATCCAAGTCGCAAGTCTAGGCAGCTTTAATATTTTGGTAGGTAAACATACTATTCATTATCTAGTCTTAAAATCATTTTGCAGTGGCAGTGGGAAACTCTACTGGGCACTAAGAAGTCATCTACTATTAAATATGGTGCTAACTGGATGATTTCTCATCCAGATTTATACCTGAGGAGGAATAAAACAAATACTACCCCTGGGGCTGCAACAGAATAAAACACATTTTCTCATTAAGTAACAATATACCAGGAGTGCTACGTCAGAGGCGGCTTCCAAGCTGTACTAATAACAGATCGTCTTCCCAGATTTACAGCGCTGAGTCGCTTTCCACCAGGGTTTTAACCCCAAAACAAGGCCATATATTTAAAAAAAATAAATTATAAAAACGTATTTGCAAAGGGACCCGCACCAACCCGATCCCTTGAATTTGTACCTATTACATTTGTGAATATCCACAAGCCGTGCACCGAACAACTGTGATCCTGTGTCCCGCTCCAACACACACAGGTTTCCGAGGGACTCCTCTGGAAAAACATCACTGAATGCTGAAGGGGGACTTCAAAAGGGCCTGTAGTGACAGGACAAGGGGTAACGGGTTTAAATTGAAAGTGGGGAGGTTTAGATTGGATATCAGGAAGAAGTTCTTCATGGAGAGGGTGGGGAGGCACTGGGACAGGTTGCCCAGAGAAGCTGTGGATGCCCCATCCCTGGAAGTGTCCAAGGCCAGGCTGGATGAGGCTTGGAGCAACCTGTTCTAGTGGAAGGTGTCCCTGCCCATGGCAGGGGGTTGGAACTACATGGTCTTTAAGGTCCGTTGCAACCCAAATCATTCCATGATTCCGTGATTGTGCTACCCTCCATCCTTTCCCTGACGATGGTACATAGGCACCACACGACGTTAACATGGGAGGAGATTCAACACACAGCCCAGGATACAAGCAACGTGGCTGCCGTGGCGGATAAAGACTTGTCCGTGACTAAGCCCTTCGGCTGTGGCAGACGGCTCCCAGTAGGAAGCGTTACCTCACACCATATGCCTTCTTCGTGGCTCCTGACGGGTGGAATGAAGGCCAGTTATGCCTCTCAATCTAAGCACTGCAGACCGATCCTGTTCTCTTTTAAAGAGGAATATGGCTTAGGAAACCAGTGGACCTGCAATTTGATCTCTCATATGATTTATTTGCCATCTTCTCCCATTACACAAATATAAATATAACAGGCGTTTTTCTGCTGCCCTGAAATGATTAAGAATTAATATCAGATGACAAAATGGACCATGTACCAGGAGGGGAAAAGTTACAGTAAAAGCTCCTTCCCATTAATGGGGCCATTCATTCATATGGCCACTCTTCCACAGGGGAGCTGGACATAAATTATGTATTTGACATCTAGTTATAGACGATTATATCTGACATAATGAAGTTATAATGGAAGGAGTTTGCACATTGTTTGGTTATTAAGTGCCCATTTCTTGTCCCTGCACCAGGTGCAATGGTGATAGGCCATACAAATCATCCAGAAGAAATGCCAAAATGGGCTCCCTTACTGATAAAGCACCACACATGTTTATTAATTTAACAGCTTGTCTTATGTCTCCCCCATCTGCTCATTTAAAACAGTTATTTGCCCTATAAATATTTCAGAAAGAGAAGTGTAGCCAAAAATTAGTCTGGCAGAAAAGGGGAAAAAAACAAGAGTTTAAGAAGGGTCTCATGCTGTATGCAGCACCGTGCTCCCTTCTTCCACGCTGAACTGGTCCAACGGCTTTTTTTCAAGCTGGTAACAGGACATTCACTTTAGATCAGTGATGCTTGAGGGTGCACCAGCCATGGCTGAGTCTGCTTTCCAGCTGTTGCCACTGTCAGGGGGCTGAAAACTTCTCCCCACCGACAGCGAGTGGCACAACTCGGTAGAGTGGAAAAGGAAACCCACGGCCAAACGCATCTCCTGGGTGGATGTCTGTGTCCATTTTGAGCTTATCGGGTCATATGGCGGCTTCGAACACCCTACAAAGAGTAACATTT
>NW_010253051.1:43202-55588 GCF_000690775.1 Eurypyga helias | reverse complement strand
CCTTCCCAGCTGCCTGGTAAACCTATTTAAAAAGTTTTTTTTCTGTTTTTTTTTTTTTTTTTTTTTTTTTTAAGATGACTAGGAGTAATGGAAAAGGTGTTAAACATCACTCAGACTGTTCTCCTCCCCCCCCACCAAAATCCATAAATATTTTCAAGCGTAAATACTTTGCACAGTTCCCACCAGCATACAGGATTTCGCACTCCTCCTTGAGAGACTTTGTTAGCTCCGGCTTTCTGCTAGAGCGAACGCTGTTATCTTATAAATAAACAGCAATGCCCTGAGGTGCCCCTCTGCAATGAAAACACACATTCCAAAGAAATAAGAGCAACAGTTCAACACCACAGTAAAAAAGAAAACAGCGACCGGCTCTCAATTAGCTCCTTCTGAGTAAGGAGAGCTACAGGACGTAAAGCGGGACCCTCGCTGATGATAACGAGCAAACAGGAGGGTTGCAGGCTGGCTAAAAGATTTCCAGGAGCTCTGGCTACTCTGGTTCCAATATCAGTTATCACCACCCACCATATCTAATGAGCAATTAATACACACGGACCAAGGCCCATGTTGAAGGCAGCTGCCTGCTTCGGGGAAATAAGCGTAGTCCAGGAAGGTGGAGGTTTTTGTGTGGACCTGAGCCACCGCGACAGATTTTCAGAGAGCTCTGGAAAGACTGAGGAAAGCTCACATCACTATCAGAGCTCATCCCTCCACTGTCCTCACAACCCAAACGAGTTGCATACTATTCCTGCGTCAGCATGTTCCACACTGCCAGGGATGGTGAACAGGGATGGAGCTCAGGGCAGGGAGAAGGGCAAGCCCTGAGAGCAGGCACACTTGGAGAAAAGGCTGAGCAAAAGCAGAGAAGAAAACCCTGTTCACAACTGAGGAAGAGCAGGACACTATACAAGCAGGTAGATTTTGATTGGATACGAGGAAAAAATTCTTCCCGAAGAGGGTGGTGAGGCACTGGGACAGGTTGCCCAGAGAAGCTGTGGATGCCCCATCCCTGGAAGTGTCCAAGGTCAGGCTGGATGAGGCTTGGAGCAACCTGGTCTAGTGGAAGGTGTCCCTGCCCATGGCAGGGGGGTTGGAACTAGATGGGCTTTAAGGTCCCTTCCAACCCAAACTGTTCTGTGATTCTACGATACAGCATCTGAGCTCTGCATAGGGAAAATGGGAATAATGATCCCGAGCATGGGGGACCCCAACCAGCATCCAGTGTCCAGTCCTCACTTGGCTCAAAGGCGTTGAATTATCCTGGACTCTCAGCCTGAAGGACAGCAGGAAAATAATAACACCTGAAGAAGCTGGAAACATAGGTGTAAGTAACTCTAAAGGGAAGGAGCAGGATGAATAAAAGCAGATGGACTCTGGAGCTGAGGGAATGGCTTTCCCAGTGCGACTGAAGCAGAAAATGAAAAGGTCTGGAAACAGAAGGTGCCTGGCCACATCGGCTCAGAGCAGGGGCTCCCGAACAGCATCTCTCGTAGCGCTGGACCTGGGGAGGGAGTGTCAGAAGAGCTGGTGTCTCAGGGCCTGGCGAGCACGGGATGTGTCACCCCATGTGTCGGCTTGGATTAAGGCAAGGAGTGCCATGGGGCATCGCTGCCTGGTGCTCCCCTTTCTCTGGGCCTGGGAAGAAGGGCCAGGTCTGTGCAACAAGCCCGGCTGTCAGATCCTCCCACATCATCTGCGAAGCCACCGACCCTCTCTGGGACCTTTGAGAGAGAAAAAACAAAACCCAGAATGTGTGCACCAGAAAACCTGCACTATTTTTGGCAGTAAGATGCCACAGTGCTTCTGACGTTCAGGAATGGTTCTCCCTGAGACACTGCGAATACAAAGGAGGGCGAAAAATGGCAGAATGGATCCAGCTTTCGAAGGAAGAAAGCATGAAGGGAGACTGAGTTGGAGAAGAAAGGGGGGAAAACTAGCAAAACCTCTGGCTGTCTTCCTGATGAAGCCACTTAAAGCAAGCAGTCTTCGAGAAATGAGGGGTTAAAATGTAAAAATATAAGACACTATGAAAAGGCTTAGCATTAAGAAATCATGGAAGTAATAAACAGGAAAGAACACTAAAAATCACAAGGACGAGTTGGGCTGTCAGCAAGATTACAAAGTACAGATAAATTGTGCTCAAGCCAAGGGCAACACGTAAAACAAACAACCAAGGTAACTTATCAAACCAATGATGTCAGTGCGACCCAGTAGCTTCTGCTAAGTCACGAAGACCATGCCACGTACACCAGGAAACTACCCAAATTAGGAAAAGTTCAAAGTTTAACCCGAGAGAGACTCACAAGACGACCCCCCGCTCCGGATGAAGACACAGGAACTCCCATCAGAAGACTCCCCAAAATAAAAGACTCCGCCTATACTCCACCTATATATGAATATGCATGTAAAAATGATGTAACCTATGCTCAAATTTGTATAAAAGGGCTGCATTTATTGTTAATCGTTGGAACCCTTTGTCCAGGGCAGCCTGGAGGGTTCCCCAACACGTTGTTAATAAATACCTCCTGCTTACAGACTTGAAGATTTGGTCTCTGAGCAGTTACTATCTAGCCTTTTGGGGCAAATTCGGCATCACTGACATGCTGCCCAAGGGGTAGGGAGAGATTATGTGTCTGTGGAGGCTGAACCCCACGACTGAAGTTTGCAGGAAAAAAACCCACCGTGCCTTCACCAGGGCCAAACCAACCTCCCTGGCTGGAGAAATCTGCACAGAAGGGTGAAACCCTCCTTTATTTGTTGTTTATTTCTAGAACTGGAGACCGATACGCATGTTCTGCTTATCAGTTCATGCTTTGGAAATGCACTGACTTCAAGCCTATCAATCTCCAAGACAACTACTCCCCGAGCTTCAACTTCGAAGGAAAACTCTGCAAAACACAGGGGGAGAAGAGTTCCTTTGGCTGCCTGGCTTTAAGACACCAGGCATATATTTCATGTTTAATATGATTCCACATACACAGTAAAATTGCTTCTATAAAGCCTTATAAATAGTTTTAGCGTGTGGATTCAGTGAGTTTAATTCACCTCTTTGCTGTGTTTTAGTATCTGGAAGACTTTGAGTCCAAATGCTCAATTTAATTTATTGCTGTATATGATAATTCCATAAAATCCCTTTCCTAAGTCAGAGTATCAGCATCACCCTCATCTGCGAAACTCCTTGCTACTGTCAGTAACCAGCGATCCATTGTTAAACACAGGTTTAATCTTCAGTCGACGAGATCACAACCTGAGGTTTCAGCTACTGCTGGAATTACTCTGCATGTGGATGGTGTAAACAGCTGCATAAAAATCATGCAATCGCTTCCAGATCGTTAGTCTGCGAGGACGTGTAAAAAAAAAATAATGGTTAACAGCGTGTCGTATGTGGAACTGATTTTAAAACACCCTCAAATTAAAAAGGGGGTGGGGAATAAGAAGCATCTTGATGAAAAACGCTGATTCAGGGCCTCATTTCTATTAAGTGATTTACAGTGTCGTTACTACGCTATTGTATGGAGCCGTGGCTCAGAGTAATTACCCCGTAATGCACGATGACACTAATGTACTAGTAAACTACTGGAGTTTATACTCTATTTGCTACTAGCATCAGGACTCTGAAAGGCAGGTAAAAATGCCCTGCATGCATAAACGATGTGTGTAAATGTCACCAGCGATAAAAGTTTTAAAAAGGAGAAGGAAGAGGCAGTTACAAATAAATCTGCCAGCTGAGAATTGCATCTGTACAGACCCACAGGAGCACTAAAGCGGTATCGTTTTTTAATAATAGGGGAAGGAAAGATGCTTTTATAACCCTACCCCGGCTCTGTTTCCATTTATTACAATTAAAATTGGACGGTGGCTTCTTCTTTTTGCCACTCTAAGTGCAACGTGGACCTGCAGCTGGTGTTCAGCTCAGTGTGAGCGAGAATGCAGAAGGCAAATGAGAGGCATCAAAGTAACAGCCAAAAGCATTAGTGGTTTATGACGACTGTCCTAACACCGCTCTTTTTTTGGAATTCCAGCTACTGGAAATGCAAAGAAGCAGCGAGAGCCTGAGGACAGAGGTGGGTTTTGCCTTCTTTGTTTAAAACAGCTCTGGTGGTTTCGGGGTGAAGCTTGGAAGATGACCTGAGCATGTCCTAAGGTGTCAGAAAATGCAGCCAAACAAAAAAAAAATTCATCACCCCTCACACGCTTAGGAAAAAAACCCAGAAATCACAATTATTGCAACAGTCTAAAGAATTTTGGGGCAGAGGCTGGAAATGAGGCAGCAGATGTGTAAGTGGAGCTACACATCCCAGATCTCAGGGCCAGAGGAAAGGCTTCTACTTCCTCCAGGAGACAGTACCAATTACTACATTTTGAATACCCCCTAGTCACCAGCTCGCAGATTGATGCCTTCAGAGCTGGCTGCCTCCCTGGCCCTCTCCTGTTAAGTTACACAAGGGGATTCTAGTCCTTCTACCAGTGTGTAGCAGCAGTACTATCAGTCCTTCCACCCTGAGCAGCCCTTTCTTTAAGATCTCTCCACCGGGGGGGTGGAGGCCTCAGTGGAAGCAGTTAATGCAGCAGTTTATGTAGGATAAACTCCGTTTTACCTTCTCTGCAAGTGCTGCAACTGCTCTGACTGACCCACTCTGCCCTGCTCCTGGTGGCAGTGCCATTCATCTTCCAGAGGTAGCTGTGCCCTCACCAACGGCACGTCACTGAAGATTTCTGTTAGTCTTAAACTCTTTTATCTTGGAGAAAGCAAGGCAAAGCTTTTTTGGCGGCTGCTGCTGCTGTTCCAGCATCCTCGAATCTTCCACAGGCTGCTTCAGACCCCATGGCAAAGATTTATATTGACCTCTTCTAAGTAAGCTCTGAATCATCACATCCAACATCAAATGCAGACATGAGCAAGAAGGTCCTGGAAGTCACAGCAGCCTCTGCCTTACTCTTAAAAAAACAAGGTAGTGAATTTAACCACAGAACTGGAGGTTTTCAAGTGGCTTAGAAGCAGCTGAAGATCTGGAATCACAGAATGATAGAATGGTTTGGGTTGGAAGGGATCTCAAAGCCCATCTAGTTCCAACCCCCTGCCATGGGCAGGGACACCTTCCACTAGACCAGGTTGCTCCAAGCCTCATCCAGCCTGGCCTTGGACACTTGCAGGGATGGGGCATCCACAGCTTCTCTGGGCAACCTGTCCCAGTGCCTCACCACCCTCTCCATGAAGAACTTCTTCCTGATATCCAATCTAAACCTCCCCACTTTCAATTTAAACCCGTTCCCCCTTGTCCTGTCACTACAGGCCCTTGTAAAAAGTCCCCCCCAGCTTCCTTGTAGCCCCTTCAGGCACTGGAAGGTGCAATAAGGTCTCCCCGGAGCCTTCTCTTCTCCAGGCTGAACAAGCCCAACTCTCTCAGCCTGTCCCCACAGCAGAGGGGCTCCAGCCCTCAACTGCACGTGAAATGCAATTCCATCTGAAATGTACCTGGCAAATCTCAGGATAGCTCACCCAAAGCTGAACAAAGCTTTTGGACTGCCAGGAGATTGTATGTGACCAGTCCAACTAGGACAAGCCTAGATTTGGAGAGAGGACTGCAAATACAGCATCCTCACACCCAAGGCCCCCCACCCAGCACACCTTGCAGAGAGGCAAGGAGAACCACCAAAGACTGACAGTGCTGAGGCTGCATCTCTACAGCAAGAGTCGATCTATTAGTTTTTGTTACTGCAACGCTCAGAAAACACACATACACATTTACAAAGGAAAAAGAAACCAGCAGATTCTTACTTGATCAAGTTACAGACCTAGTCACATGGATGCTGGTGGAAAAGCTCTCTCAAAGCTTCGGCAGCCTTTCACACCAAGAGCATTAACAGTGCTTTCATTGAGCCCACAGAGTCCTTGGGCCATTTGGAGGAGCAGGGTTTGCAGCTGCAAGTCACTGAGACAAGGATTTTTCTGTCTCCCAGAATATTAGGGAAGGATAACGAAGCGAGATGTAGAAGACAGCTTGATTCACATGACATAACGACAGTGGGCCCAGCCAGATCAACCTTCCAGTAAGACGTTGCATTTTTCAATAGGGAGACCTTAGAGAAACCCGTGCGCACACCAACGCAGCCTTACCGTGCTGGGGCAGAACAGCAACCATCACTACAAAGGGCAATCCCGTACCCTTTCTACCGCTGTAGTGCCCTTTGGAGAGCAGGAGAATGAAAAAAACCCAAACCTAAAATATTGTACATCTCCCTACTAACACCCTTTGGCTGTCCTCTTCCTCCCCTTCTCTTCTTCCACAACATTCCCCGAGTCTGATGTCCATGCACATTTCTGGAGGTGACCAAAAAATCCCTCCATACACCTGTTTGATTTTAGCTTTGATATTATCATTTCCAAGAAGGAAAATCTGGACGTTGTGATATCCTACCTGAGTACTGACCACCTAATTAAAAGGAGCAAAGGGAGGTGTAAGAAGTCTGTATCAGCAGGGATGTTGGCTCTAGGGCCAAGCCCATTTCCCCAGGCCACAGAGGCAAACACTGGGGGTTCAGGAGCACACAGCCAGGGGAAGATCCTCCAAATGGGGCAGCAAAATCAAGGGCTCACGTTCATATCACTGTATTTGCACCATTACAGAGAGACGCCCTATCTTAACACGGCTATTCTGGACTCACTCCATACCTATCGGCTAGTAGCATTGCTCCCAAGGGCAATCAGCTCTCCTAAAATTTAATTCATCCTCTAGAGCGAACATGTCTCCTCACAGATTCCAGGGAAAACCTCAAGCAACGGCCACGCAGATGGAATCACAGCCTGGACCACCGCACGACCACCCTGTGCCTTCACTCACCTGAGGGGCAGCTGAAATCTGCCTCTTTGGATCCTGCCACCAGACCCCCCGTGTGCTGCCATTAGGAAGGAGAGGGCAGGACCTAAGGTGTAGCTATCCCCACAGAAGGAAACTCACAGGGAGAGCAAAATAGCTTGGGAACAAGCTGGAAGGTTCACATCTACGTGATGAGGTACACGGAACATGGTCGTCTCTCATACAGCTCTGCCCCCGAGAGTTCCCTTGGCTGGAGGGTGGCGACTTTACCACGGAGGCTCCGTGAAGAAAGGAATGACAGGCACGGTTGGCAACGCACGTGCGCGGAGACTGCGACACGGACTCACCCTTGGATGGCGGTCTCTCCAGGTCCGAATCGAGGTGGATCGGTGGGGCAATGTAGGAAACCTGCCCATGGTGAGCCTGCCCTGTGGACAAATAAGGGGTTTAGTTCCACTGTTTCCAACAGAGATCGATCAGGGCTATAATCAAACGTACAGCCCCTGCAGGGCACTGGATACAAAACAGGGTTGCAAGTATTTTGTTCTATTGCGCATTTTTCCCAATCAATTACCATTTTGTGGAGATACCTAATGAAAAGTCGAAAACACACCCAATTTCTTTTGCTTTTTCCAGACAGACATGAGTAATGTACTGAACTTTAGCTAACTTTAGCTTCACCCTTACCATTGCCCGATGTTCTCTTAAAAGGCCGTATGCTACAGAAAACCAGCAGTTTCACACAAGCCCATTCGATCTGTTAATCCCCATCTTGGAGAGAAGAGAGCATTTGTGTGTCACAGCAATTTTTGAAGGAAGCGTGGCATGAAGTGCAGCTGCATCCTGTTTCTCCCACCTGCAGAAGGCACCGGTATCACTTTGTGGAGCTCGGCATTGCTTTCACCTGGGTGAAAGTGTTTGGGTTCCCGACATCCCTATGCAGATCCCCAGTTGCTATAGACTCAGTCCTCCTCCACTAATTTGGAGGTAACTGTATCAAGAAACTTCTATTTATAATAAAAATATATTGTTATAATTCATCTATTTACTGTAACAATTTACAGGGTTGTTAATCTCTTTTTCTAAACACGGAAAGTTAATGACACATAGATTACGATAACAGTTAGAGTAACCTTCCCGTTTCAAGTAATATTCGTGCTGCAATAAAAGCAGTTGATTCCTCTTATGAGACACATTCCAAATAATTAATACGGCTCCCTGTTGACACTTGCTGTTGTTGCTCCAAGCAATTTCCAAGCTAGAATCACAGGTAGCGGAGCAGTGGTACAGTCTTCGGGCTTCTTTGTAATGACATCCAGGAATACCACGAGCGCAGTATGCTGGTGCACATAATATGTTGAAAACATCTCTTCAGGGGAATAAAATATTAATGGGAAAGGGGGGAAGGGGAGTAAAGAAGTGTGTCTGAATGGGCAGGATATATTTACTGCTTGATGCCGAGGCTGACTTAGATAATTTGCATTATTAGCCATTAGAACAACTGGACGTTATTCAGGTTTAAAATCTACTGACACATCATATATTCTGTATTTGCTTTTAAGTGCCTTAACATGGGAAATCTGCTTCAGGCAAACCCATAGCTAATAATGAGTTACCCTGCTCTCTCCTTCTCATTTACATGTTAAAAATCCATTTGCTGTCGTTAGGGAACACAAGTCATCATTTAATAGGTGCTGGGTTCGGCAGCAGGAACGGGCAGACATTCTGCTCTCACCCTGAGCAGGGCAGCTCTGGAAATCACCTAGTCCAGCCCATGGGCAGCAAGAGCCCATGACAACTGTCCAGTCTGATTTTTCGCATCTCCAAGGATGGACAGTCCACAACCTGTCTAGGTAAGCTGTACGCTAAGAATGAGCCTGGCTCCACCTTCTTTATTCCCCCTCCCCTCAGGTACTCACACACACCAGCAAGATGCTCTGGTCAACCTCCGGTCTGGGCCAGGCAGTCCCACCTCTCTCAGGCTCTCCCCACATACGGATGCTCCAATCCCATAACCATCATCGTGGCCCTTTGCTGGACTGGCTCCAGTAAGTCCCTGTCTCTCCTCCACTGGGTAGTCCAGCACTGGACCCAAGACCCAGCGACTCCTCACCAGTGCTGAGCAGAGGGGCAGCATCACCACCCTTGACCCACTGGCAATACCCTGCATGATGCAGCCCAGGAGGCTGGGGGCCCTTTCTGCCCTATAGGCATGTTGCTAGCACATGGTTTTGAGTTTTTGGGGTCTTTTTTTTTTTAATCACCTGGGTCTTCTTGGAACCAAATGATCCCAAATACAAAAAAGAATGATTCTGTAGGCTTGAAGGGCTAGGCTGGAGTGAAGAAGATACACGCACAGTACATAAAAGACTACAAGACATCTGCGAGTTTGTTTACACATTCATTACAATTCAGTAATAACTATGAAAGTTTATGAATGTTTTATAAAAGCTTTTACCTAATATGGAGGAAGCAGTAGCATCAAATAACCTCTTGTGATAAATGAAACTAGTTGCAGAAAGCTTTTATCTGTTTGCCGCTGATTCAAAACACACTACGTCAAAAAAAATATCAAATTTGACTTCTGTTAGACTGTACGCTTCTCGCAATGCTAATAAATCAAATTTTGGGTTTTAATATTCTCTCTATAAAAAAAAGTAACGCAAACAATTGTTGTGCTTCATTTTCTGGGCATGAATGCCAGCCTAGTTGCTCTGCAGACTCATCACAGCCTTCCCAAGCGAGGAGCAAAGGCTCTCCACTGCTACCTGTGGCCCCAGTTATACATTCAGGATCAATATACCTTGTAAACCTTCTTAATCGACAGAAACACATTTTTTCTTCTGCTGTACTATTACTGGTGTCTGAGAGGGTTTATGGAAGGAGGCAAGGGGTGGGGGGGGTGCCTGAACCAAGCCCTAGCAATGAGACTGGTACATGAGCACACAGAGAAACTCCGAATCTGGAGGCCAAACCAGAGAATCAGAGAAATAGTCCTTCTGGCTTTAATGGCATTGCAAGTTTTGCCACTGACTCCATTAAAACCCACAATTTTACCCAATAGGCCCATGCAAGCTTTTGAGACTGATATCACCGGCACAGTCCATCGCAAAGACGGACTGGACAAGTTTTGGCAAGTGATGCCAACTCCTGGTCCCTTTTGTGTGAATTCTGCGGTTTCGGATGCTTACTTCAAGCCCCAGTTCCAGGACCGAGCGACTCCAATCTCCCCCTCTCCAGTTCCAGCTACTGCAGAACAGTTCCCTTAATGAAGGAAGAGAAGGCAGAAACACTCAACACCTTCCCCCTCGGTATTGCCTGGCCCTTCAACTGTTTTTTCTGCATGTCGGGTCTGAGCCGACAACAGTGCAGCACTGGGAGACGGGACACGGCCTCCACTGCCTGTGTGACCATGTCTCCAGCTGTCAGGCTTTTATTCCTACCCACACAACTATTAACCCATAAGTTTATCTGACTGACTGCTCTTTGACCTGAAGAGCTGCCCATACGCTAACCAATACCAGCCTGGTACCCATGCCTATAGCGAAGGGAATGGCTGGTGCCGGGTCTTCCCCGATTTTGCAGAGTTCTCCAAAAATAACTGCACCTCTTTCAGTAAGTGTCTCAGTTTTCAGTTATTAAAAAAAGGGGAAAAAAAAAAAGATGGCTTCTGATAAAATACCAAAGGTCAAGATGTCTCTGTTGCTGATGGGAAGTTGGGCACGCCTTGTATCGCAACAGCTTGCATGGCCTTCTCCAAATCCCACCCTGACTATAACCATCTGGTGTTTCTGCAGCTGGCTCCCAGGTAAAAAAGTAAACAGCAATCAAACGTAATCATCAAAGTAATGTGCGATGAAGTTGCCAATTTTGTATCTAATCACTGAGGTTGGGCTCCGATTCCCTTATTCCTCTTGCTGGCGAGGTCTGGCCGCTGACATGGCCAACGGCCAAGGCTCCTCATGAGAGGCAGGAGTGGGGCAGGGGGAGCAATGGGCAACAAGGGCTAATGCTGGGTGACAACTGTGGGTCACTCCTCATCTGCTTTTTCTGTGTCATATCACAAAGATTCAGGTCTGGCCAACACTCTGTAAATGTCAAAAGCATCTCAGGTTAGAGGGGGCAAACAGCAAACATGACGCAGGCAGCCACAAATGCCATCTTCTGCTCTTGCCACCTCGCTCAAAGGGGAAAGAGATACAGCATCCATAGTAGCCAAGCCATATGCATGTGCTCTGGGAATGGGAAAAAAGCATATTTGGGAGTAGCAGTTTTGGGAGTGAAATATAGAATCACAGAACCATGGTATGATTTGGGTTGGAAGGGACCTCAAAGACCATTGAGTTCCACCCCCCTGCCATGGGCAGGGACACCTTCCACTAGACCAGGTTGCTCAAAGCCACATCCAGCCTGGCCTTGGACACTTCCAGGGATGGGGCATCCACAGCTTCTCTGGGCAACCTGGCCCAGTGCCTCCCCACCCTCTCCGGGAAGAACTTCTTCCTGATATCCAATCTAACGCTCCTCACATCCAATTTAAACCCGTTACCCCTTGTCCTGTCACTACAGGCCCTTGTAAAAAGTCCCCCCCCCCAGCCTTCCTGGAAGCCCCCTTCAAGAAAAATATGACTTTGAAAGTCTGCCTGGTGACACGGCCTTCCTCAGGTAGGGGAAACATTGAAGATGTTTGCTGACTAGAGAAGTGCCTGGCTGGCCATTATTTTCAGGCCTGCCACATGAGAGATGCACCACATTTTAAAAAGCCAGCAACTTAGAAGAACAAAGATAATGTTTTGTGAGCACTGAAGAAAACATAATAACAATGGCCTAAGGGACTATTTTTTTTTAAAGGGATCTGGATGCTCACAGACAGAAAATAAACATCCACATATCTTCAAAAATCGGCCCCTAAGTGATTTAGTCATCTAGAGATACCACGATATAAAACCACAGAAAAACCTATGCGAATGCATGGACTAACCGAGGAAAGTAGCAACAAAGCAGCCTCACGGATTCATCTATTAAAAACACTTCCCCACGATTGGTAACATACCCCCTGTTTGTAGCATCTAACAGGGCAGGGCTCCCTCCTGACCCTGTGCTGAGTTTCCAGTACCTGTGATGTTGGCTTTTTCTGGAGCACAACTCCTATCATCCTGTATGTATGCAGGAAACCTTTCTGCCTTGCCCTTGCCTGGCCTTGCTCATACCCACAACATCAGAAGGATATAGACCGGTTGGAGCGAGTCCAGAGGAGGCCACGGAGATGCTCCGAGGGCTGGAGCCCCTCTGCTATGGGGACAGGCTGGGAGAGTTGGGCTTGTTCAGCCTGGAGAAGAGAAGGCTCTGGGGAGACCTTATTGCACCTTCCAGTGCCTGAAGGGGCTACAAGGAAGCTGGGGGGGCTTTTTACAAGGGTCTGTAGTGACAGGACAAGGGGTAATGGGTTTAAATTGAAAGTGGGGAGGTTTAGATTAGATATCAGGAAGAAGTTCTTCCTGTAGGAGAGGGTGGGGAGGCACTGGGACAGGTTGCCCAGAGAAGCTGTGGATGCCCCATCCCTGGAAGTGT